>NW_027270253.1:0-161409 GCF_030848805.1 Temnothorax longispinosus | reverse complement strand
AAGCTGATTTTCCCTTACTGAATTCCCTTATAGGCCGAGACCAAGCTGGTAGGCTGTAACATATTATATAATAATACCGATAACGCAGTCTGCGAGACAGTTCATGCGTTCCGTGTACAGTTAACGAGCAGATTAATCAAGGGAGATAATTAAGAGAAATCGCGATGTCGCAGAGAAGAGGAGGCAGGAGAAATCGCAAGCATTATGATAAGGACAAAATCAATAAGGGCAAGGAACTGGTGGAAGACATAAACGAGAACAGTGTTGTAGAACAGTTATATAAGGACATGATAAGGCGGTAATCTTTGCAATATCAGGATATATTTTTATAGACATATATACATATATACATATATGTCTATAAAAATATATCCTGATATTGCAAAGATTACCTTTATAATCTCTTTATGTCTTATTTGTATAATGCATTCTTTTTCAAATAAATGCAAAATAAATTGGGAAAACATATATTGTCATTATAATTGTAAAATAAAAATTATTTGCGTCAATTTTACTTTTTTTTGCTTTATATTATCTAATTTTTTTTATTCAATATTTGTCTGCATAAATACTTAAATTCGAGACAACCGTATAAAAGATTAATGCTGTTTTTGTATATCAATAATGGATATGAGAGTGGGCAACGATAAAGTCCAGGAAATCATGAGGCAAACAGCCATTGCTTGGACAATAAAATGATATTACGGTGATAACACGGTGGAGAATTTGGCCATTTTTTTCTCTTTGTGACTGGTATAGAAAGACATTCTTCTTTTTTATATGTATACTTGAAAAATTTAAGTATTACATCATAATTTCTAAATATTTAATATTTCTGTCTAATCGATTACTTAATTTTTGTTTAAGAAAACCGATGTATTTCTTCTCATAATATACTCTATGTATCATAATATTTTTTTAAGTATGATCTTTATAATAACTTTTTAGGATTTTATGGATTATGGATTATTTTTATATTCAAGTTTCTAATAATATTAAAACATTTTGTATGTATAAATCGTTTTCTTTCGGTCTTTTCTAGATAATAATAAATTTCTCACCTCTGATATAAATATTATTTAATGAAGCTACGTAAACTTATTTTGACACTTTTACTGGTTTCGCAGTACAGTCGAACTATTTGAGACAACAACAAGTCACTTTCTCTAATGATTTTTCAAGAGAACGACAGCATGGAGTGACAGAAAAGTAGCAGGGCGAATAAAAGAATAAGAGATTCTGTAAAAAATACATAAATATCAAAGTTTTTATGAATTTTGTAAATCTTTCTTAATTTTACTTGTATAATTTTATTCAACTTTTAAACATATTATCTAAATATATAAAGCAAGTTGTTAAAAATTTAATTCTGCTATGGGTCTACTCGCTTAATATAAAATGTATAAGAATCATTTTGAGTCACATACACCTGTCATAAGTATGTGTATAAGCAGGAATTGTACTGCAGATCTATAGGGACGCGATGACACGTAAGATATATGTTTCGGACGGGCAAAACGCATCTTGGCTAACCCCCGCTGATCCCGTTAGTGGGAATAGAAAAAGGCGTTTAATAGAACAACATCCACTATAGAAAGTTACAAAAAAAGAATTCAACATCCGAATAAATTACAGACGTCAGGTGGAGATTAGCCAAGACGCCGCTCTATATCGCTCCTCCTCGATCCTAGTCAAGTTGAACCAGGTAAGTTAGCAAATCACATCGACTAAGAAACGTAAAAGGAAATAAGTACGTAAACATTTTCGTCGGACAACTCGCAATGACGATGGCAACTTTTTCTATCACGGAAATCCTATTGTTCGTTTCATAATTGCCAATGATAATCTGTTTTAATCGATTATCCGATTTAATCTATTACAATTGAAGCAATAATACTTTAACTCTATGTGTGTGGAAAAATATTGATATATGCCTCGATATTTAGCGCGATTAAATAAATTACGTTTGATTTAACGACGTTAACAAAATCGCGTGACCAAAACGATGCTTAATTTATAGTATTGCGGAGCTATATTTACATGTATTTACGTACTTTAGAATTACTGCGCGTATGCGTAAATACTATAAATAATACTGCACTGTACTGTACTATAACTAAAATAAAGCCTGTAGGGCTTTACAAATTACAAATATAGTATCAGGACGTCATAAACATACGTAATAAAACTACTAAATTTTCAACCAATTTGATCGGGATACTATACTTTGACCATAGATTTACCTAAATAAATATAATTTCTTGTAAAGATAGCATACATGTACAAAGAGAACGCGCAATGTTTTTTTTTTCATATAAATTAATTTTACATAATTAAACTTATAATTTTTCTTAAATAATCCATACCAATAAAGATCTGATTTTAACGTCAATATTTGTAAGATGATATTTTGAATTTCTTCTCAGTTATATTTTCTATAATATCCGTGATGTATTCTTGTTCCTCTGAATCCTCCTCTTTTTCGTTCTTCGCGTCATGAAAAACATCTTTCTCCTCGTCTTCCGCGGTGCGAACCTCAGCTTCTCTACCTTTGCCAGTTTGTCTACAAAAACAATTTATCAATTTAAAAATCTCTTCGAAATTATTTCGAAAACAAACATTTTCTTTCATTCTTCTTTCTTCATTACCTTTCTTTTTATTTTTTTTGTTGTTCCTCGCACTTCCGGCATTCTTCATATGAGCGGGTGTTAAACAGTGCTCGTCGTATTCTATGCGAGACGGGAATTCTTTTAGACAAGGGAAGCAGCGGGGATGCAAAAAAGTTTTCAATTGTTGATGCTTTTCGCTCTTTCTATGCGTAAACAAGGTTCCGTAAAAATTCAGATCGCACATCGTACAATATTCTCTCACGTTGAAATCTACAGACACCTGCAATCAAAAGATCATAAATAGATACAAATACTATTACTATATCAAATCTGTATGTGCATCCAACTCTTTTCTAGAAGACATGATTCTTACTTTCTTTCCGCGTCGTTTCGAGTTGTTCAAGCTAAGTTCACGCTGCTCCTCGGCAACTCGCAGCTCGTGTCTCATCATCAGATCGACCTTCAATTTATCCAACATTGGACGACTCGTCCAACTTTTCCACCAGCTGATGCGCACGTCGTATCCGTCCTGCTACTGAGTTTGTTCAGATCGGATAAGGAACGGCGTTAGATAAGGCTTGCTGCCTGAAAACCTGCTTAGAAACGGTTTTTCCCAAATTTTAGCCAAATTAATTAACGAATCTCATTAAACTTATGCTCGTTTTAATCAGTAAGATCAGCCGCATTTTCTATTTTGGCTCTTAAAAAATTTATAATAAATAAAATACGGACTCGCAGCTAAGCAATCCGACAGAGGTCGGTAGTGTTACTCCTGTCGACTCTTATGCCCCTATCAGACTGATTGGGAATGAGATTGGCTTGAAATTTGACTAATCAGAGCAAAGTTTACTAAACTTGAGGTCAGTTTTCTCTGTTCTGATTGATTAAATTTAAATCCAATCTCAATCCCAATCCGTAGTCTGATACGGGCTTTAAGTAATCTACGCTTCTCACAAAAATTAAAAGAACACTAAATTTATTGTTAAAAATAAGCAAAATTCAAGCAGCTGTAACTTTGCTGAAATTGAACAAAATTTAAATTTAAAAAAAGGATTTTAAAGCTTGAAATTTCTACTTTCGTAAGGTTACTATTATTTTTTAGTTTCTGTGAGTTTAGTAACTTTTGCATATAGAAAACTACGAGCTGGACAAAATAAAAAATTTTTCTCTCACATTGTGGGCCTGTCACGTGCACAAAAAAAACTGCAAAAATTCTCTCGGCATTCTCGGCGGCGAAGAAAGCACGACCCCCGGGTCCGTTTCCACGACCCAGCACGGCCAGCACACGTCACCCGAGCGAGGAAGAGGCCTGTCTTCCGTTCCTCGATCGAGAAGGACGCGCGTGGCGCACGCGGTACGCGGCCGTACGGACAAAGCTGATGAAACACCTACGTGCCGCCGCGCCGTGTCCGCGTGCATGTTTCGACGCGCGGCACTTACGTCGCCCGGTCGTCGCGACGATCACGCGCGAGGTCGCCGAGGAACTGCGCGGATCACTTCCCCCTTCTCCCTGCGGCCTCAAGCGGGAGAAGCACCAGAGAGCTTCGACGGAGGCGGGCGGTCCCTCGGGACTCAGCCTGGGCCCGGGCCCGCCGATGGCGATGGCCCTGGCCTTCCCAAGCGGCGTCAAGGGCACGCCTCACCAGGAGCCCTTCAAGAGCCCGGTGCAAGCTGCGCCGGCCGGCCTGGCGCTGCAAGAGGCAAGAGGCTCTGATGCAGCATCACCAGAGGCACTCGCAGAGCGACGACGACAGCGGCTGTGCGCTCGAGGAGTACACGTGATGGGTGCCACCTGGGCTGAGGCCCGACCTGGCGTCTGTTTTCTATTGCTGACTGACTGCACCAATATTTTCGACACAATTTGACGTTATTCGACACAAAATTTCTTGTCGAGTAATCTTACGTGAAATATCCCGCACTTTCACTATGGTAAAACTTACCCAATCAAGAAAATTCTCACTTTTGTCATTTTCACTAGGTTTCGAGATACACAATCGACCCCCAATAGGTGCGTTCAGCCGATACTCCAAACGTTTAAAACACTAGACATCACAGACGCGCACTTCGCGCGCGCTATTTAGCTTTAATATTAAGAGCCAACAAAGCAATTCGGGACTTTCGAGAAGATTCGGGACTTCGAGAGATGCGAGTATCGATTTAACATGCCTTTTTTTAAAAAGGAGGAGGATTACAGACGTGTTTCTCAAATAATTTCACGTTGATTTAAAAAGAAAAACAATTAGTTTAAAATTATGTCTGCTAAGCTCAATTAATTTTTATTCTCCTCCTATATTATATTATCTTAAAATTGCCGTGTTAAGTCGATAGTCCAAAAAGTCGATAGTCGATGTCTTAAATTGGCATGTAACGCACAATACTGTACAGCATTGTGCGTTACATAAGACAAAGACCAAAAAGACTAGAGACTTCTTGACAAAGACGTTCTCTAGTCTTCTTGACAAAGACTTAAGGCATAAAACACTGCCAAGACAGCCATTCTGCTTAGGCCCTTCGTATCAAATGTTATCTATAGTTTTAACCTCGTCACGTGTCAATGTGTATCGTGAGGGATGACGCATGACGCGTGGATAGCGCGAGTGATTTGTAACGGAAAGATCCATGGTCCGTGGTCCGTGACATGGACATTGTAATTTTATTGAAAAGGAAAAGGATGTTTCTGAGAAATATACATTTGTTACATATGTCAAAATCCATGTCGACTACGGCCGTCTAAGAAATATTATCACGATCAGGACTGGATCATGGAAGGAAAATTGTCAAGGTAATTTATTTATTAATATATTTACATTTATATTTAGATTGTGCGTGTGGTTATAATTAAAATTTTCACATTTAGACTTTGCGTCGCAATATCTCCGCTCGTAGGGCACGTAGCGGAATATTATAAGAGAAACCCCCCCCCCTAATTGGACCCCAAGCTATCGATCAAGTCTATTTAGAACTTGATCCGTTCACTCGTTATCGAAATCTCAACATCTCGGGTACTCGCAACCCGTCGCGTCGCGTAAAAGAGTCACGGTCGGTCTCGCTCCGCGTGTACTTGGCACGAGACACTACCGTGTCTCTTGATTATTTATATATAGTAATCTGTTTATATGTTATTTATTGTTTTATATAAATGTGATGACTTATTACACAGAGCGAAGGGGTGATGATGATGATTAACGGCGAACTGGTAAAAGTAGATCAATTTCGGAGAGAAGAAATAATAAATTGCACATGTGGTTTTATGGAAGAGGACGGTTTAATGATCTCTGTCTCTGCTGGCAACATGGACATTGTAATTTTATTGAAAAGGAAAAGGATGTTTCTGAGAAATATACATTTGTTACATATGTCAAAATCCATGTCGACTACGGCCGTCTAAGAAATATTATCACGATCAGGACTGGATTATGGAAGGAAAATTGTCAAGGTAATTTATTTATTAATATATTTACATTTATATTTAGATTGTGCGTGTGGTTATAATTATTTATATATAGTAATCTGTTTATATGTTATTTATTGATTTTTTAATTTGCAGCTTGTCTAACCAAACTCGAAATCAGTATAAGATAAATCAAAGGATTGCAATGTTGAAGCGTTCTTATGACTTGGTTGCTGCACTTTTACAAATTCAACAACTTCTTCACAGTCTGCGCGTATTAGATGACCGATGTGTATTTTTGTTAGTCTAAAAATCGGTGAACGCTCTCTGCGCTTCGCGGGGCAGAGCGACATTTTTTTGCCAGATTCTTTCGTTTCACGCAAAAACGCGTTGATTAAGCCTAAGTTCAACGAAATCGGTGAGGAGGCCTCTATTCTGCACATTTACCAAAAATAGATAGCATTACAAATAAAAGTAATGTACGTATATTATATTGTGTGTAATATATATTAAGTGTTTTCTATTTACATAAAAAAACTCAGATAATTCTCACTTGTAACGTCGTTCTATCCTTTTTGGCAATTAATGAATAATAAAGACAGAATCGAATTATCTGTTACAAATGAGAATTATCTGAGTTTTGATGTAAATATTGTAAATGAAAAGCTTCTATTAATGTACTATTAATAATGTATATATGTTACGGGTGAACTTCGCATGGTGTGTAATGTCGAGCATTGCATCGAACAATTGCACATTGTTCGAGCAATGTTAGCATTAGATCACGTATTTATATATATATTATGACTCATATTCTTAATTTTCTTTTAGCGATAAAAAAGTGCGCTTTTATTGATAAAAAAGAGTTGAGAATATGGGTCTATGTATATTGTAACCTGGGCAATGTCGATACTGTATATTATGCAAACTTCGTCCGTAATATATATCATATAACTTCGCGATGACAGCCACTGTGGATGAATGCGCCCAGACCTTTAATCCTGGCCGTGTCGAGCCCATCAGAGTATTGGGAATCGGTGCCACATGACAGAAAAAGAAGTCAATTGTAATGCCACATGAAGAAAATATTGCGTCAAAATGAAAACCGCTTTGATGGTAACTGAAAAACCTTCTTTGGGAGCATCCCTGGCCAATATATGAGTAATGGACGATGTAGTACCAGAAAACGTGCGTTGATAACTTGAATTGCTTCCTTCTTCACCTTCCTCTTTCCTTTTTCTTCATTTATATAATAATAAATTTTTTCTACGAATATCTCTAGGACTGAATGGCTCTTGTTCCGTCCACGAATGGATAGGTCAATTTAGATCCGAGACCGTAAATTTTAAAATAACCTCTGTATGTGGACACGTTGTGACATTGGACTTTATTGGAAAATATACAACAACTGAGACAAAGTAGATCCGGTAAGATTAGACATATTGCAGTTTTGTTTTTTATTATGTACAGAATAACTGAATTTTTTAAAATGTATATCTCAGGCTGAATTGTTCTCCTGTTCAACTGAAGAACTGAGAAGAAGGAAGCGGTACCGAAACTGAAAATACCATACTTTTTGGTCAAAGAAGGAGCGCATTGTGATTATTTAGTATTATGGCTAGATTGCGACAAAAAAGGTGAAAATATTTGCTTTGAAGTTATAAATGCAGTGCAGCAAGAAATGCACAGAAAATTACATATATAAATGTAAGTTGCTTGTACACATCATACTTGTAAATTATTGAAGCTATTGATTCTTTTTGTTGTTCTGCGATGGATCGCTGATTACGATTTACACTGTAAAAAATTTAATGTCCCAGAAAGTCCACTCTAAATTTTGTGTTAAAATAACTCATGCATTGTGTTATTTTTTACATTTAGAAATGTTGTATCGACTAAAATAACAATTCTAAATGTAAAAAATAACACACAATCCATGAGTTATTTTAACACAAAATTTAGAGTGGACTTTCTGGGACATTAAATTTTTTTACTGTGTAAATATGTTTTTATTAAACAGCTTTCTTTTTAATAGAATATATGGCGAGTACGATTCTCTGCCATTGCGGAGAAAGATATAAAATCTGCTTTGGCTAAACCGGTAAAGTCCAATGAAAATGAAGCCAAAAGCGTTGTTGCGCGTCAGGAGTTAGATTTACAAATAGGCTGTGCATTTACGAGATATCGAACTAAATTTTTCTATGCTGGAATACAGCGAAGAGTCTATACAAGTCCCACGGGTGTTGGTAGGAAAAGTAATTGGGAAAATGATTGCATTATTCAAGAGATTGTCGACAAAAGTGGCGTAGTAAGTATATTTTTATCATTAATTAATAGAACATTGGATGAGCTTATATTTTTATAGGATATTACTTTCAGAATTAATATCTCTCTCGAACGATCCCACGAGAAGAGGGTCAGGTGCCCTTCGTCTTCGTTAGCACTGTCGAAAGCATCGCCAATCCCAAAGTTCTGTTTGAATACCATTTGGCACATCTAAAAGTATAACTATTTGTCGATGATCTTTACCCCGATTCTCTAAAATATCTCCATAAAAATATATATGAAACCGATATCGTGCAGAAAGAAGTCGTAAAATAAAATTGAATTTACTCATATGATTATCGCGTGATTTATATTATAGGAAGTAGAGCAACGTAACAATAAGATATACTGCTAAACAAGTGATCAATAATTTGATAGAAACTAAAATTCAAGAGGAACACATGAATCTCGATTTAAAAATTGTGATTTTGCAATAAAAAGAATATTTGAATCATCTTCATGTAACAATGATTTTAGCATGTTTAACACACAATATGTTTTAAATCCTATGTTAGAACAAAGTACGTAAAGCAAAACAACTTATATTTGTAAAACATTTAATTTTTTAAATTATATATTATTTCATCACATTTCATTAATTTTGTTTCGTACTGTGTTAAAATTAAATTTTGATTGTAATAGATGGTTTAGTAGAAATGTATATAACTACGGAGAAAACGCATTTATTTTATTATAGGATGACGATAATGAAGAGAAAAACTCTGACGTAGACGTAGACGATGTCGATATGGCGGAGGATAATAAGGACCATTCTATGTGAACCTCAAACATTTGTAAAGATATTAATTTAAATAATTGTTATTGCATAAAAACGGAGGATATTTTTTCTCAAAAATGTCATGTTTTTGTTCAAGTGCTAAAAAATTTTATATTTTACAGTTTTTTTAACCATGTTCCTGATTCATATAGAATAAAAATATATAAAAATTAATAATCTTTTTTATTTCAGATCAAAATTGCGGGCTACATTTTTCCCGCAGCGTGGCAACTCGGTTGGCGAGGCGCATCGTGTCGATGAAAAAAAGCTGTGGACTCATGATAATGGAACATCATTTTATAGATGTGTAATGCCATGTAGACGGTTCCAGTTCTTATCTGTATGTCTGCGTTTTGATATAAAAGCTACACGAGATGCCAATGACAGGTTTGCTCCAATACGCAATATTTGGAGGATTTTCATTGAAAATTACAAGAATAATTATAAACCAAGTAGTCAATGTACAGTGGACGAGCAACTACTCGGCTTCAGAGGACGTTGCAAAATGCGCGTTTATATTAAGTCAAAACCGGATAAATACGGACTAATGTTCAAAACGCTGAACGACGCTGCAACTGCCTATACTTAATAATTGTTTTATTTTAATTAAAATTTTTATTTTTAATTTTTATTGCAATGAATCATTATTTTTATTTTCAGATTTATGCAATTTCTTACTTGGGAAAAATCATGTAATAAGCAGTACTGAGTCAATCCCGGAGTTTTTCTTTCGCGAGGTCACAGCTCCGATCCACGGAACGAACCGCACAGTGACATGTGACAATTGGTTCACCACTATACCTCTCATTGAAAGAATGATGGAAGAACCGTATAATCTCACTATAACTGGGACAAGAGTTTAATTTGAATGAAAAGTAACCAGTTTTATTATTAAAAAATATTTGTTTTATTTTTAAGAAATATTTATATCTCGTTTGTATCTTTAGAAATATATGCCTTTTATCAAAAACCTTGTACTACAATTTATTTACTCATAAGCAAAATTTACAGTATGATCGCTTTTTACGCCAGTTACACGTAAGCGTATTGTCAATCTACAGCTCCATCGTTGTTAAAGTAATAAAGAAATTTTTCTCGAACTTCTACTGCATGTGTCGAGTACTGGAGTTGTTTTTTGAGCGTCTCCACATGACGTCTGTAATTTATTCGAATGTTGAATTTTTTTAAATCGGTGCGATTAGTGGATGTTGTTCTGTTAGACGCCTTTAAAGGGATTAAATTCCTTGACTTAAAAGAGGACCGACGATCGCACCGCTCACGGAAGGCGTCCCAGCATCCCTACGGACGTTGACCCTTCCTGAGCCATTGAAAGTGCGTTCGGCTCGTGTCACGCGCCTCAGAGCGTGTACCTGCGAGCGACATTTGCAAGTATTATCTGGTTGCGTCTTTCCTTACCCCTACCCTTCTGGTTAGTCTTTCCTTCGCTTCCCAGTTTTTCTTATTCTAATCCTGGGGTTGGACGTAACACCGTTGTAAAGATGCAATGAGTGAACCCTTGGCTACAAAATTTATAAGGATATTTCTCCTTTATAGTTTTTAATAGATAACGATGTAAATCACTGTATAACAGCATTTTCTATGTTAAAAAAATATTTTTTTATACTAATATATACAAAGTAAATTGTTCAGATATTAATTAAGATCATATAGTATGCAATATCTTGCCAAATTCACGGTAATGCAAGGGCACAAGCTGTAACATAAATTGACATTGACATTTAATATTTGTTCAATCAAAATTAATACTTGTTTTTCTACATCACTCGTTCTCGCGCTCGCGGTTACTTCGCGAACATTTTTGTGGTCCTTCGAGCCGGATGTATGTACATGTAGCAACAAAAATATATGTATATGAGCTATAGTACGCATATATAACAAATTATTTCACGTAATTTCATACATTATGTAATGAAATTTTTCAATAAAATTAGCTATAACTTTTAACTTCGGTTGATTTTCTTTATGTCTTTGTTGCAATGTGTGTAAACAGATATACTTTAGGGGGACTAGGCAGTCAGAAAATCGATTTTTTTATTGCATTTGTCGAAAGTACTATCCTTCCCGAGTAAAATGCCGTTGTTTGGTTCATGTTAAAATTCGCAAAATTAAGGATTTGACAGCCAAAAAGATCGAGCGCTCCATAAAAAGCGTTTCTGCGCGCACGTAAATATAGACGGAGAGCTGGCTACGAAAATTAAAAATGATAAGGTGCAGTCAAAATTTGTATATAAAAACCCTTAGATTGAAATAATATTTTGAAGGGGCGTTGCTTGCCTTTTCTGAAAAACGTTGGATTATAATCACAGCCGGTGAATGCGTGGAAGCCATAGGTAAAGCTTTATATAACTCATCTCCAAGTAAGTTGTATAATTTATTTACATCAATTATACGTCGCTTATTTGACACACCGCATTCTATGCAAATGTTATTTTGGCTTTTACGATGATGCATGTTTCCGAGCATAATAAAATTAATATGTTCGTATCAGAACATCTACGTGTTATGTTTGCAGCATAATTAATATTTGTAACATGGAATACAATTTCTGTATCCGCTTCCTCATGCGAGGGACATGAAAATTCATGGCTTGTGGTTTTAATTACGTTTTTGTTACTATTGACCTCATATTTATAACAAACAACGTAATTTAATAAAATTTTCTTATTACCAATAAAGGGAGCGACTTCGTCACTTCCCCAGTGAGTTATTAAAAAAGAAACAAGAGCTGTTTTAAAATTGTCATTCCTAAGTTCCTTTGCGAAGTCGGTGGGCCTTACTTGCTGCGGTCCAGAGATATCGTATAGTCACGGTCATTTGCTTGTCTTCCTTGCATATAGCGCTCATAATCTTTGATGGATGGTTGGCAATATCGATCAAAAATAAGATGAATACTTGACGCATTATTATTTGTAATCATTTGCAGTATTTTTTTCTTTGAAATATCGCCAAATGTTTTAGGAACTTCTTTAATACAATGAAGTAAAAAAAATCCATCAAACAAGAGGACGTCAGTATGCGTAGGCGCAGTACTTTCAACCTGCAGGCATTTCATCAAACTGGACTTATCTGTCTTGAAAATTGATCCATCTATATGGCATAACGACATTGGTATTGGAGTACGTGGAAAAGTTTAAATTTTTTCAATATCCATATTATTTTCCATAGAAATAGCTAGCATACGTCCGAAAAGATCACGTTGCAGACGATCTTCTTGAACTTTATTATTTACAATCACTTTTTTCTTTTCATGACTGCTAGAGAAGTTTATTTTATTCTGTTTTAAAGGGGCTTCAAAACTGTCAATATTTTCAGCACATTTAGTGATAAACTGTTTTCTTTGCAATACACCAGTTTCTTCGCAACTTTCAGTAAAAAATCAGCGACACTGTCAGAGTTTTCATATACAAATCTTGACTGCACCTTATCATTTTTAAGCCAGCTCTTATTTCTAATTTGCACAATTTTTATACTTTTATTTGCAAAGTTAGAGTTTTTAAACGTCTTACATGTTTAGGTAATTATCCATGCATTACTTAAAATTTGTTAATTCGTTAGATTGTAGATCTTTTCTAATTAGTAAATTATTAAAATAATTAGTAGTTTGTTAAAAATGAATTACTTATACTCATTTAAAAATTAATAATTAGTGGAAAATAATTATTAATTTTTTCGATGCTAAATAATTATCTCAGGTAAATGTATATAAGCACAAGAAAATTAATCCGCATTGCGGAAAAGCGACAACAATTTTAAATCAGAATCTTTAAGCTGAATTGGTTTCCCGATATTGCCAGTAAGTTTTTTGTGCTTTATAAATATATTGCAAGCGGTATACCGTACGCGTTGTTAGTCGGATAATCGCTCGTGTCGAATCTGTGGATGTCGCGTTTCATCGTCTCGTAAATATTCTCGCACTCGATGTGGTATGTCCGTATCAGTGTACATAATTTTGCATTTGTCGCGATGTCGCGATACAGTATTAACATATACTCGTAATGAAACTCATATAAATAGACTTTCGATACATCGAGTATACACATGCCCATACGTAGATCGGTTTGTTGAATTTTACCTCGCGCGAGTTTACGCAATTCAACGGCAATTAGATTGCCTGAACGACTGTAAAAGTTTGGTTTCGCGATTATTGCTTCCGCACCATATCGTCCGTCCCGCTCTCGCCCACCCTTCTATAACGACTGTTCTGGTGGCAATAATTACCCGCGAACGGTTTCTCGCATATATGGCAGTATGTAGCACTGCAAAATATCTTCCACTCGTCTGGTGTTAAATCTATCATGTGAACATTATCAGACGATGCAAAAAAAACTATATAACTTATCATGATTTAGTTTTTTGCTATCAAATAGATTTAGTTATTTGTGTAACAAGTGCTGTAAGATGGAAATTAGACGTCCGGAGTGGACGCACGAGCCGGAGGCGAGTTCAGATGTGATGTCTTGAGCTTTTTTAAGGCCACATATTTCATAAACATACGACATAATCGCTGATTTTTTTTCTTTACTGTTTATGGTACTAGTAAACATTACCTAAAAGTACTAGTCACAATTTGTATTCATTTCCTTGTAATTAATTCCCAAAAAAGGTTAAATTTTTATCAAATCTGACTGCCAGCATCGCGCGCACTTGTTGTTATGGAAACAGTCGGTTCGGATCGATATCTGGAGCAGTGGGGCAGTATGATTTCGTCGAGCCGTCACACGAATAGAGGAGCGTCTCTGTGTAAGTCGAAGGGGAAAAACGCCGGCGGGAAATCCGAATGTAAATGTTTCATAGATTCCGCATATTTCGAAATTTTTAAATACAGACTCAGATCGTAGCCTTCTTCTATTTTCTCGATTTTGGATTGCGAAATTGCGATAGAAAGTACATCTCCGAAAATTATCGTCGCTCGCGACAATGCTCCATCGATCGCCGCCGTTCGATTCCTCGAGCATTCGCCCCGTGGCCCGTGCCGCGTTCCATCGTTCATAAAATCGCAACTTCGTTCGCGGAAAAAAAAGGATAATTTGTGACGAAGTTGCAACTTACATAGATCATAAAAGGATTTTCTCTTCTTCTTTGAAAAATAATCATGACGCGTGACGGTGTTCTTTGATCATAGTAGGTTCTTAAAAATTTAAGTAAAACACAAATATTTGCCACATTATAACTAAATTATAAAAGCAAATAAGAATTTCTACGTACTTTATTATTTAATCATTAATCTTTCTATAGTTTAGGCGTGTTGGGTTTAAGGGATAGTTTTTCTAGAAGAAATTAAAAAGTACGGAATAAGGAATTAACAGTGTCACGCGTTAAGTTAAAAAAGTTGGTATGAGTGTGTTTAAGGTGTATTGTAAACCAAGTCCATTTCATGGCTTTGTATAGCTGAAATTAAATAAATCTATCATTAATCTTTCTATATTCTCGCTCATCGCTCCGAGAACGCTGAATTCTTATATTGATTTGTCTGTGTGGTTTTGTTTTAAAATCTCTCCTTTGCTGTCCGGCTCTCCGGAGAGCCTCTCTCACATCTATATGTTTGAAACTCGGAGCTTATCAATTTTCGAAATACATACAGGGGCACAATCGCGACCTAATTTTACTACATCTCAACACAGCATCCGACGCATCGAAAAAATCCAATTCACTGATTTATTCAACAGTGTATATATTCGGATTTCTTACGCACCGATAACTGCGTCTGACTGACATAGCCATCCTTTATCAGTTTTTATTTAATTTCGAGAGTCCAATATTTATTTTTTGATTGTTTCTCCTATACCTTCTTTCACGCGCGATAGTTATTGTTGAGAATTTTAACCTCAATGTGTGCGCCGATCTTGTCGATTACTCTTATAAAAATAAATAAAACTCTAACGTATCTACTACAATCAATATTTTATAATAAGACTCACCCCCTTTCGATTTTGAAGAAATTTTATAGCTATATAGGTAGTGCACTTACTAAATGTATAGTCGAATGCCACAAGTGCAAAATGCGGAAACATCTAGTTTCCGAGATGTTAAATTTTTTATTATTTTTTAATTATTTAGCTTAATTAACATTTAGTTAAATTTTAATATGCTACCCTCTTCTGATTTTGATGAAATTGTATAGGTAGGTATAATAATTACTACCTTTTTGAAACCACAATAATTGACCTCTTTTTGCCATGTAAACAGGAAGCGGTGTGGAATGGACTTCGCTTTACGTGAAAAGTGGAACGATGTAAAACAATATTATTGAATAGCTGTTTTGCCCTCTAACCGGGGGCGGTATGGGATGAACCTCGCTTCGCGTGGAATTAATTTATCTGCGTAAAAAAGAGTCGCCATCAGCCATGTACTCCACCTTGTTATTATAAGTTAGGAGGAAGTGGAATATTTTGAAGTTAATCTTTGTAAACGTAAACCCGTACAGGAGCTGTTGGATATTTGGCGTGTAGTATCAGGTAATTCTTCTTTAATCGACGCAAACGAGGTAACGATTTCTGTCTTATATATTAATGAGCCTCGGAGTCTTAGAGAAGGGAGGTATTGAGCTGTCGTCTATCGCGTTCGATATAAGTCTTATTATCTGTCTGATTTTAGATATTGCTTTGGCATAGCAGGATCTACAAATCTGTTTCGTAATGTATTTTTATCAGGAATATGTTGTTGAAAATATTTTTTATGAAATAATGGAAAAATATTGTTTAATTTATTCAAAGGAATGTTTGAAACGACTAAAGTTTGATAAGTCTTCGTTGAACTCTTCGCTTGTTATTCGATCCGTTTAGAATCATATTTTAAGCGCTGGCTTAAAGTTTGATAAAGAACAGTAGACTTCTTAACGATGTTCTGGAAGTACCGTCCCAACCAAAAGTATGCAGGAAATATTAAAAACACTGATATTAATTCTTCAGGGATCCAAAAAATGTATATAAATAGTTACGGCATATCTAATAGAATGTAAAAGACGTAGATTTAGTTACTGTAAATCTTAAACTGTTAGTTTTTAAACAGCAGCTGCTTAAAAATTGATTGGGGTCAAATTGACCCCGTGTGACAAACGTGTTCGAAAAAAGAGGTGTGACAACCGAAAGTTAAAATAAATTTGAAACACATATGGTGACCTAAGGCTTTACACTTATGTGAATTTATTAATTATATAAAGCCACCCTCCTTTTTTTATTTATTTCGCCAAATTTATGCACGCACGGGGATCCTTCAGGCGTACGAAACGCACGGAACGACCGCACCATCCCAATGACCTATTTTAGGGGAAATATCGATTTCCCTTCGCTGTCCCAGCCGTAACACCTGATTTAACTCTGTTAGAAGAGAGCTGCTGAATGCGTACCGGTAAATCTAAATCGTCTAAATCGTACCTCATTAATATTTTATATTATTACTTAACATAAAAGCAACATTTAATAACAAAACTATGAAATAAATGAGAAATGAGTAATATAGACGAAACAGATTACGTCTTGTTTTGTGTGCGTGCTAACAATATTTAAAAAATTCAGGTACAACTGATGTAAATTTTTGATTAATTTATATAGCTGATAATAATGTAATCATACAATTTTATTATAAATTTTTATATTTTCATAAAAGAAAGTTTATTGTAGAATATTTTACATTCTTTGCATATTATATACATATATGTATATTTGTGCACGTATTATAAAAATTAAATCAATATTTTTATAAAATCTACCAAGTTTCTTAAATCGTACCATCATAAGATTTCTTTTATCGTGCCTGTACGATCTAGGAACTCGTGCTGTATAGGTATATCATTTGCACGCATCACTACGTTACGTCGTGACATAATTTAGATTTTGTTAACACGACAAAGACGTCCTTATATCTTTTCATTGTTGTGATTTATTGATTATTAAGGATTTAATCCTTTTTTAAATAAATTATTATAGTAAAATAGGTGTAGTTAATGATTCCTTTCATTAATCTTATATTTTTAATTATTTTTATAAGTCGATATAAAAATACCGCCGGCATTTGCGTAACCTGATGTGCATGATGTGTACGTGTACGTGTACATGTATGTGTACGGAGTGTACGTGTGTATGTGTGTATATGTAGAGGTTTTTTTTTAGTAAAAACCGTATCACCCGTACAATCTTGATCTCATATTGATGTATTATTTTTACATCAGATTGAAGAGGCATTGCGTCAAATTTGGAATAAAATTTCTTAATCTGATGTAAAAAAAAAATTATTTGGCGAGAATTCATCCATGCGAGTCGTTCGTATTTTGAGAAAAGCGTCTTTGACTCACCTAATCCATCATCGACGTTCTCATCCGCCCATGAACGATAATCGGGTGCTTAAGACATTTCATGAGTTGGAGCAAGGCCGTGTTATGCGACGCCTTTTCGTCGTCGTAATTTTTACTCTAGCTCGTTATGCGTCTCGTACGTGTCGATAATTCCACACATGGATTTCGCCGGCGAACCGCGGCGACCGACGGCGACGCTGATTCGCGTTAATCAATTCACCGGCGTACCCGATCTGACCAGCATCTAAGAAACGAGGGACGATTGGGACGATCAGGGTCGCTCGATCGTCCGATCGATCGGCTGCGATAATAGTTTGGAATTTATGACTATCGGTACCATTTGCCTCACCTCAAGATACGCGTACGTGCGTAAAACGAGCTCCTCGATCGATGTCACATCGTTCGTACAAAAGGGGACTTTTGATTGAAATTATGTCAATTTTTGGGCAAACCAAACCCAGGAAGCCTAGTCTAATAGCACATTCTGAAAATTAAATCGATGTGATCCAAGATAATATACTCTCTCTGGCGCGACGGAAAATAACGCCCGAGACTTATACCGGGGTCGACGGGAGAAGGGGGGACCACGAGAGGAGTTGAGAATACACAGGGAAGCCGATTACGGTGAATGGTACGCCGGGTCGCGCCGGGTCACGCCGAGCGCGAGAGCGGCAAAGGAGAGGGACGGCACGACGGCAGCGGCGGCGGAGGAGTGCATGGCCCCAGGCAAATTATTCGCATTCAAACGATTCCGTTTCAATATCGGGTCGATGCCTAGAAACAAAAGAAAAGCTGAGAGATGCTGCTTCCAGGTTTCGCTTTGCGCCGCGTTGCTGCTGATACTGTTTTTGCCATGCTGCTGGCAGCTCGCCGTCCCCGCCGGTGCCGTTGCTTTGGTGCCTCTGTTTGCAGCTTGCGGGCTTAACTCTCTCTCTCTCTCTCTCTCTCTCTCTCTCTCTCTCTCTCTCTCTCTCTCTCTCTCTCTCTCTCTCTCTCTCTCTCTCTCTTTCTTGCGCGCGCGCGCTCTTCCTCTCCTTTTGATCTTCTTTCTCTTGTTATTCTTGTTGTATCGTATATTATTTTTTATTCTTGCTCTATCATCTAACTCTGACAATTTTAACCGCCCGAGTGGAAAATATCGGAAAATATCATGAAACGGAAAATACCGCAACTTCCTTACTCTTTGCGCCGAGAGCTTTTAGCAGCAAAAACAAGTGACAGCATTGAATTATTTCGTCATTAAATAAATTAGGGATGTATAAATGTAATAGTGAAGTATATGTGTGTGCGCACATACACAAAATTTGCGGGTGTTACATGAGTTTAAAAATAAAAATCTTTACTTGCAAAGCTATCAAAGAAGCTTTTGTGGATTTCCTTCTTTAATTGCGCCAGGATTATATGGACTATATAAAAAAATATATATAACCACCCTTATTTCTGTCGTACACGAATTTCAAAGAACAAACTTTGACACACTTTAAGAATAATCCTTCAATTAAAAATTGTTTGCGATACTTGATCACACATTTCAAGGAGATAAAGTAATAATACATTCGCATAATACAATCATATGATATGTTCTGCGCCCCGCAGAAGCACGTTTCACACCCTCGGAGAGCCTATACTAACAATGAGATGAATCTCATAAAAGCCGAGCATCATTGATCGTTACAGATTTATTCTTTGAAATTAAATGAATAGGATGGATATATAAAAGGTAGCAATGACCACATATACCTAATCTGATTCCTTATAAAGAACCTTAGTTAAAGATCTTAGTGCCAAGTCAGTTCTTGTTCTATTGCTTCCTCATAGAAGAAGCTTTGTTTTCGTGAATTTCGTATATGAACCTTCGATTGCGTATAATGTTGGGTTTAATCAACCGAATTTAAAAGAATTGTATATGAAATAAAGGTAGAAAAGACCGAAGTAAAAATTGTTTTTTGAGTTTTCGATGCCAATATGTTGCTTATGTTCGAAAACGTCGAAAAATCGTCGAGTATCATTAAAGGTAGGTTGGTGTTAAATTATCTTTTTTTTTTGTTTATGATATAACTTCCGTAATTTTTTAGATATTGAGATGTTTTTTTTTTTTAATCGATAGAGTATCATTCAAGGAAGGTTGGTATTGAATTTGGCGATGATCGATAAAAGGGTTCTTTTTAAAAAAAATTTTAAATTTTTTTAGAAATGTCCGTGGTTGCTCTAACTTCCGCAAATTTGGAGATTTCGATCTATTTCTAATTTTATTTTTTAGTCTTTTCTACCCCTATTTCATATATAATTTTTTAAGATTTATTTGATTAGAAGGTCCATAATTTTGATCGCATATAAAGCTAAGTCTAATTAACCGAATTTAAAAGAATTATATATGAAATAGGGGTAGAAAAAACTGAAAAATATAATAAAATTAGAAATAGATTGATATCTCCAAATTTGCGGAAGTTAAAACTTCCTCTATGAGGAAGCCATGTGCAAATTTCTAATTTGCACAATTTTTTTTTCTCAATTTTCAAGCAAAGCTAATATATTGCTTCGATCACTTTTGCTATCGTAAATTTATTAGTAATATAATATTACGAAGCGATATTAAACATTTAAAATAAAATAACTATTAATTTCTTCAAATATAGATATGCGTGTATATCATATAAACATCATCAGATGCGCGTATTTAAAATTCACTAAACACAACTATTGGATCTTTAAACATAACACTGTTGGATATTCAAATATATTGACCCGTCATTATCGAAACCCGAATATGCCGTCATTATATCAATATTTCTGCGGTCGCTGTTTTTTTACGCCGCGAGATTACGTGAGACCGGAAATCAGATATTACCAGCGATGCGTATAAATTATACTCGAACGACACGCCAGAAAATATCATTTATTGACGGCACGCGATACTCGTAAACTGCCGATCGACCATTTATCTGTCACACGATGATCGAAATATTTTATAAACCCGGAACGTGTTATCAGGCCGATGAATTGCGGTTGAAATCCGTCGCGGCCGATTTGTGTAACCACAAATTAACGGGACCCACCTTTTTTACGACGACAAAATGAAAGCGCCAAAATGAAATTGCAGTTTGCTCGCAAGCCATTCGGTACCGCGGGGATATAAATTAATAACGAGCCTATAATAAGTTTATTATTCCCCAATATCCGATTTAACGTCGGAGATTATAAAAGAGTTTTCCAAAAAGCTTCTGTAGTTTAAATAAAGTAATTCGTTATATGTAATCCGGTTGAACGGACGCTTGCATATCGAAAGAACCTTTTGTTTCCCGGTCCGCACCGAAGCGAGAATTGAGCCGCGGATTAATCTGTATATTCCAGCTTCATGTAAATTCGCAGCATGTAATCGTTAATTTAGTGTGATTCGTCACACTAAACTATTTACGTTTGTTAATCTGCAAACAAGAACTGACGAAATAAATGCCTGGTTCTTGGCTAAATACTCTCGAAGGGTGCCTCGTATTCAGGAAAAATAATATGTGATATATATATAACATCCCTTGCGCCGCCGCCACGTGGCCATCGATAACTTTAGTATTGCGTCTTGGCTTGTAGGTTTTTCTTTGTTAGACCTAACCTGGGGGCCTCTTACGTATCTTTTCACGAGGTGAAAATGCGAAAAGTGAACAGATTTACTAGATTTCGAGCAATGAAATCGTAGATACTATAGTGAATTCTCTCACTTTTCGCATTTTCACCTCGTGAAAAGATACATAATAGGCCCCCATGCTGTGACCCTCTTTAAGCCTCGGCGCGAACGTGGAAAGATGCTGGATTTGCCATACATAAGGTACCTCATTAAATTTTTATCTTTTGACAAGGGAACGTCGGATTTGTTCAACACATCAAATATTTCCTCGTGTCCATGACACGGTGTTACAAGCGTTCTCAAGAGCGTTCTTGCCGGATGTTCGACAAAAAAAAATAATATAAATTAGGAAGGAAAGAGACGGCAAAAGTTAGAAAAAAAATAGTTCAATATTAATGCAATATTAATTATACTACCTACGCAAATTTGCTGCAGATGAAATACGAGAAATGAAAAATGTATTTCAGAAATATAATTAGACTCGTGAAAGTGTCAACAATTTAAGGTAGTTCTAGCATTTAGGTCAAATGTAGATAGCCCGGAAAATATGATATTAAAAGAAAGGTTAACGTTCCTAGAGTGTGTCTGAAAAATTTCGAATTTTTTTACCGCTTGGTTCCGGAGATATATATGTCCGTAAACTTTGCCAATTTTACATGATGATAATAGAGAAAGGAGGGTCAAATCGCACATTTATGGAATACGTTCATACTTCTCGAGTAGATGGACGAATAAAAAACTGTTTAATCGATCCAATAAACATTTCTAAAGATACTGACGCGACACCAAATTGATTGACCGTACCGTATATAAATAAAGCGAAACTTTCGACAAACTTTCGGCAACTTTCGACGTTTCGACACGACACGAGGGTCATGGCGGCCGTCTTAAGTGACTGCTTGGAAACGTCGCACGCGTCAGCTGACGCACATGTCGCGTGTCCTACCATTCTCCCACCGTTGAATGGAGGTTATAAGAAAGTTATAACATATCTTTTTCGGCAGTTGTATAACTATATTCACTATCGTGGAATTCTAGAAATTGTGACGTATATTTTTTCTATTTTAGTATATTTTATTCTTTACGTGATCATATTTATGGTTATATCACCAACTCTAGTTAAATTTGTGACTTTGCTCTAATATTTTCAGTTTATAGCAACGGTTAAATGAGAAAAAACCTTAAGGAATAATTAATTTTAATGTATGCTAATTTTTACATTATACTAAATCATTCATATTTGTCACTAGTAACAATAGTTGTTTTTGCGACTTCAAATTACTGCGAGAACCACCTTAAGGACGTTCTCTCGTCCTTATACTAGAGAAAATCGATTTTGTTAGGATTTTCTTGAAACTGTGAATATACGTTAATTTAGGTATGCTTTATGCGTGGTATAAATTTCAGTACCTCTTCCGGTATAAAAATAAAGATACTGAGCCTCAAAGTTTTTTAAAAAAATTTAAAATTTAATTTTTTTTAGTTTTAGGATTTTTTCCTTATAGAACTCGACGAGAGGAGCAACTTTGGTCCTCTTGGCCAACCTCGTATCTCTTACCGTTTGGCCTGGAAAACCTTTTCATTAGTAAAAGTTGAAACTTTTAGGCTCAGTATCTTGATTTTTTATACCGGAAGAGATACTGAAATTTATACCACGCATAAAGCACACCTAAATTAACGTACATTCACAGTTTCAAGAAAATCCTAAGAAAATCAATTTTCTCTAGTATAAGGACGAGAGAACGTCCTTAAAACGGCGAATGCAAATCGGGCGCGGAACGTGGTGCGCAAATAAAACTAAAAAAAACCGTGTATTCAAATGTGATGAACGTTTCGGCTCTTTTTTCGAGCCATCTTCAGCATTTATTGAGATAAAAAGCCATCATCTTATCTCAATAAATGCTGAAGATGGCTCGAAAGAAGAGCCGAAACGTTCATCACATTTGAATACACGGTTTTTTTTTTAGTTTCCGCGCGCGACTTGCCGTTTTAAATTGTATATTTCAGAAATTTTATCGATTCAAATAATTATGCTGTCGAGCAAAATTAAATTTATTTCCGCCATATAATGCATTTCTCGTGTTCACTCGTAATAAAAGCACCGGAATAAAATAAACACGTAACTGTTAAATAATTAGTTGCATTTTGCCACTTTATTGCGCAAAATGTACTTCGACTGCATACATAAAAGTCAATCATCGGTTTTTAATGTTTTGGATTATATCTTTTAAATAATTTTAATCAGCAACTCGATTAATCTTTTTTTCTAAGTTTTAATAAAACAAAGTGCAATCAAATCTGAAAATAACAATTTTACATTTCAAAGTTATTTTATTGGATCGATATATTCAAGAAAATTTCTGCTGTGGACAGAAGCTGTGAGAAGTTCAGGTATATTTTTTTTAATAAGTAAAAAACCGAAAATATTAATTTAATGTTTTTATAAACACCTACAACAAAAACTCGCTTAATTTTTTAGAAGATTGTGTTTACACGATTTAATAAAAATATTTTAATTAATAAGACATTGCCAAGAGATTACATTGGCGTTGAAATTCTTCACCCTATTTTCATTTTATTATAATATTCTGTAAATACGATGCAAAATTTATATAAAGGATAAAGTCTGGTATAATAAGCGATGCGCTTCCGTCAGATAATTAGCGTCTTAGCTTCCTTTACTTCCTTTCGTGAGCGCTTTCGCGCTCAAGATTATTAATTAAGGAAAATTTTCATGGATAACTTCACAATCTTCATTCTAAGTGTCCCCCTTGTTTTCATTAAATCATATCCTTTTGCTTAACTGCCTTGTTTCTACTGATAGCTGCAATGTACTGCTACATTTACACAGTTGGAAAATTTGTGTTAAATATAACATAAATCACATGTCCCAAATGGCCCACCCAAATTTTTGCGTTAATTTAACATAATATGGATGTGTTAAATGGTAACACCGATACTATGTTAAAATATTTCAACAGAAAGGAAATGTAATTCTGATCGTAATTTGAGATTAATTATGTGTACAATTAACATAACTTTTATGTTAAAAAAGATTGTAAGATAAAATCAATTAACGCTCTTTTTCTGTAAATTTTTATTCCTACTTCTGTTAAAGAGTTAAATCAATACTTTTTTTCTGTAAATTTTAACACATTTAATAAATTTGTTCAAATTGTGTTACGTTAACATATTTTTTAAATTATCTTAATAATTTTACATTTTAACATGTATAACGATAGGGCACAACATATATAAAGCCGCGACAAGGTGTTTGCGATAAATTATTTTATAATATTTATTTTCCAACCATATTAACTGCGCGCCGGCTAATTGGCAGACTTGCAACACAGCTGTGATTGGAGTAAAATTCCCTCCCTCTCTCTTATTAAATTATTTCGATTTAATTTTGATGCTAAGCATCTAAATAACTGTAAAAAAATTATTGCGAAAAATATTACTTCAGCCAGCGTTCGAACCTGCGAACCTTCTTCATTCCGTGAAGGTGTTATAGTACCAATTACTGAGGCATGTGGAAAATATCTATTATAAAATAATTTAACGCGAACACCTTGTTGCGGCTCTGTGCCCTATCGTTATATATGATTTGAGCTTTTCACGATTATCATTATACGCGGCTTTAATTATGCGGTTCTACAATAATAATATTAGGTTAAACAGGGAAAAACGCCGTAATCGGTCAGGACTGGATCTTGCTTGTCCGAATAATATATTACTCCTTAAATGACTTTTTACATACAATTCTTTTGCCCTGGCAGACCACGCGTCATTACTTTCGGGCATAACGCAGTTTCAACCAAAACTTTTTGTACGTAAAAAAGTCTTAAGAACTTAAGAAGTAAGGACAAGCAAGATCCAGTCCTGACCGATTACGGCGTTTTTCCCTGTTTGCTTGTATATCTTACACGGTCGTATAATCTCATACTTAATATTAGGTTATATTGCGATATTATCACATTTGTTGTAAATTATAAAATTAATATTATATTATACAGATATTACATATAAAGGTATCCTACTTTCATATTAATATTAATATGTATCTTGCATTTATTTCGCCTAGTCTACTTAATATGCAATATTGTCGAAATAGAAAATATCTATTTTAAAGAAGAACGTTTTCCAGTTTCGCTCTCCTTTAATAACACAGGAAATTGTGTTTTCCACGACTTCTCCTTTAATACCATTGGAGCTCGTAGCAGCACGTGCAACAGATAATCTATATATATATATACGACTTATTAAAGGAGAAGGAACGTTTTACAGGACTTCTCCTTTAACAGGACTTTAACAGCAGAACGAACTGCGCCATACCTTGTGACAAATTTATACAGGCGGTTTTTGTGCTAGACTCCACTTATTTCATTTTCAATGGAGTTTGCTACAGATAGACGTTTAGTTCTCCAATGAGTTCGCATCTTTCTCCGACCATCGCCGACATTACCCTTCAGGATTTGGAGACTAGGGCGATCGGGACTATTGGATTTTCTCTTCCTTTTTACCGTAGATATATTGACGAAATAATAACAGCTGTCACTGACAGCCCCTTCTCTAATAGTCCCTTCTCAATAGCTTAGGCGTGAGTGGTGCCCGAAGTCGCGTTATCGGAATGACTCTCGATGAATTCGCAAGTTGCTCCGATTAGTTGTAAAATTCAATATCGATACTTCAGCATTAAATGAAAAATCCTCGAAAATTCAAGGCTTAATTAGATATAATAGGAAAGCTATTTCTGGTGTCAATAGCCGTTAACTATTTATGTTTAACCATTCTTTCGGACTACGCGCCGCCGAGCCTCGAGCATCAGCAGTGAGGGGAAGTGTCAGGAATCGGCCCGAAAAAGGCATCTAATCTCTCCCGAGTAACTGCCTCAGATATTTAACGTCCAAAAAATTATGGAAAACGATTATTCTCATTCTTGTGCTCAAAGAAAAGTAATTTTTTTTTAATAATGTAATTGCAGATTAAGGGCCGCTTCGACTAAACTCTGATTAACTTAATCGTTAATTTAATTAACGATTAAGTTAATTGGAGTTTGGTCGAAGTGGTCCTTACAGATCTGATGAATGCTTGGCAGCGTCTGTCTACGGAATTTTATAGAAATTCTTCTGCGGAGGTATTTTCCTCCCTTTCATTAAGAAATAAATATTATTAAATTCCGATAGGGGAACGGGGGATAGCCCGGATATTATTGGAATTCAAGTATCCCGCGTATCTATGGCCATTGTTTAAACATTCTGCATATGTCGGGATACGCAGAAGGGCATATTAGAATGTTTAAACAATGGCCATAGATACGGGGGATATTTGAATTTCAATAATGTCCGGGACTATCCACTATCCGGGGCTGCCCCCCGTCCCTTAATATTTATTTATATTATGTTTGAATCATATTTCACGCGTTATAGCGACTAAGATATAATATTACTAAGGTACCTCCCCTCTAGTTGCTTTATACGGTCGCGTAGAATGTTATAATAATTGTGCGATACTTATAATTTATAATATCTAGTATCACAGTCGGGGAAGTCAGAAGCTCTTGCCCTTAACCATGGAGGAGACTTCCAGCTAATGTTGCGATGCTGAGAACCCCTACCACACGTATGACATCGGTATGATATCGGTGTAGCTTATATAGCAAAACCCGAAGCTTCGGCGCGAGAGGCACTTGGAATAATAATATTGCCGCAATTCTCGAGCGTCCCTCACTACGCCTACGCCAGGATACCCCGGGAGAGTGGTAGGAATCCAATATAATTCTCAAGGTCTTTACCCGAGGGCAGAGAGTACTTATGTAATGTTTCCCCCTCGTTAAGAAAAAAAAATATGCTGGACGAGTGCCTCTCTCGCCTCAAACATCAGATCCCATGCTACATGTAACAAGAGATTAATAATTAAAGAAGCATCCACCACGTATAGAAAGCTGCCTCGCAAATAATAGCATCTCACGTCACTCACACAACAATACTCACACAGCGGTAGTCCGTACACTGGAGGGGTCAACGCTCAGGGAGGTCGAGATTTTCGAGCTTCGCTTTCACTTTCCTTTGAAGGTAGGTGGAAGCGAAGCTCGAAAATCTCGACCTCCCTGAGCGTTGACCCTTTCAGTGTACGGACTACCGCTGTGTGAGTATTGTTGTGTGAGTGACGTGAGATGTCAAATCTTTTTAAATTGCTGCGCCACCTCAACATTCATGGCATGAGATCTTGAAGCTGCTAATTTAATTAACAAAGGTATGAATGTCTTATTTACGCGATCCACTTTTCCATTTTCTCAGGACACTCCGTTTCGTTCTTTGCCATTGCACAGCCTAAAGGGCCAAAGTAATTATACATTATTTGATTTTATATGCATGCATCAGAGCATGCATAGCAGCATGTCTAATATCCTTCAAGAAATCGTACTTGGCATAATTTCGGAATTAATGTCGCCTATCGTAGTCACAGACGTGAAGCAAGGCAGAGAAAACCGTATACGTATAACTACACGCATCCACATGATTGCTTTTCACGATTTACGTAGTTATATACGGTTTTCTCTGCCTTGCTTTACGTTTATGACTACGTAATAAGAGCCTACGTTTCGTTCTCTGCCATCAGCCTTACACTCTGGTCGCTTTGCTCTAAATCACGCTGCGATTAAAGAAAGATGTGCGGCGTCTTTAGCACGGGGTTGCTTAGCAACGGATAGACGGGGTTCTTTTCTCTCCCGATAGTCCCGGCTTTCTTGACGTATTTAAGCCATAGAGTTTTCTTCGAAATAAAGTGATTTTGGAACAGGTAACATTCATTTCATTGTTTGCGAATTTTCAACCAAGAAGAGAATCTTATCTAAATATACCCCATCACTGCGACGTCCATAAGCCCCAATATCCACAAAAACAAAAATACTGTTGCGCACGTGCCGAGACTCCTGTTAGAGACGCCCTTGACGACGAGCTTATTGCACTGATTAACCGATCGATTGTTTTCGGATTGTCTGCCGAGCCTTTGACTCGTACGTGCTCACGTCTTTGATCGATTCTGTATCTGCTTGTGAATAAATAACGTTCTTGGTGTTACTAAATCGGTGTTTTCATTTCCTCGGAAGTTTGCGGAACCGAGCGCGAGTGAATAAAGCAATAAACGTGAGCGAGCCGCCCGACAAGCGCACATTTTGTGCAAATTGCCCGCGTTCTCACGTTTATTGATTTAGTCACTCGCGCTCACGAATGAGAACACGATTTAATAACGCTACCACCATGTTATTTATTCACAAACTCAAATTTAACAGGAGTCTCGGCACGGCGCAGCAATATATTTTGCATCACAAATATAAGCAAACAAAACAAAATTATGACTGTGTTTATAATTAAAATGTTATTAAGGTAGTCCTTTCGCAGCACCTAGTCAAGTAACAGTCCGTCATGAGGTAATTGAAAACAAACATATTGCAATATCCCATCAATAATAATATAAAATATGATTTTACACGCACGATTTAATCGTATTTAATTATTTACTAATTTAAAAAAAGGTGCTGCGAAAGGACTACCTTAAAAAATCTAATAATTTATTTTTTCAATTTTTAATTAAGTTTATGGAGAATAGTCCGACCTCCCATTTATATAAAAAACGATTTCTCTTGCTGAAGCTATTATATGAAGAAAATTAAAACGTTCTCGAAGGTATCCGGCAGCGCGAAGCGTGCGACAATAACAAGGGCGGTGAAAAGGGTGTCCGGTAAAACAGAAGCGAAAAAGGAGACTGCGGTACGGTAAAGCGTTGTTATAATTGTCGCCTGAGGAATCACGTAAATTCAAATTATCCGACAAAAGAGAGAATTAATTAGTGCTAATTGGAGATAAAGCTTTTCCTCTTAATGAATATTTAATGAGGCCTTTTCCAGGAAAACAAGATTTGAATCAAGAGAAAATTATTTACACTAATTGCCTCGATCAGTCGTGCAAGAAGAATTATTGAAAATACTTTTGATATTTTATCAAGTCAATGGAGAATTTTAAGAAAACCAATAAATTGTTCGATTTAAACAGCAATGAAAATAATACAAGCTATTGTATCTCTTCACAATTACATTCGAACACAAAAGATATTATTGGAGTCAATGAATATAGTATGTAACCGAAAATATATGGTTGATTGAAATGGTCATAATGACCTGCCGTTTTAAAGTTATTGAACGCAAACTAGGTCACCGGGCCAGGGATTCGATAGATAGGCCCAGAGACAGTAACCAGAATGTAATTAACACAAATTACTTGTTTATTAATTACAAGGATTAATACGGTGATTATGCGCCTGGAGCGCTCGCAATTACAAAGACGTTTACGCGGGCTTTATACAAACTGTTTTATGCACGCGGGCTTGATTTGATTATGCGCCTGGGACGCTCGCAATTACAAAGATGTTTATGCCACAGTATAAGTAAGAACAGTAGGTAGTACCTACACTCTGTCAAGAAGTTGAATTAAAATAAATATGGTAATTTCTCGTATGCACACTAAATTAATAAATTATGCACAATAAATATAATAATAATAATAAAGAAACGTCCAGGATTAAACTTATCCTAATCTGTTGTAATTGATCCATTTCCAGGCAACGGATGTATAGAATGCTATATATATATATATATATATATATATATATATATATATATATATATATATATTAGGATGTGTCATTTTGGAGCAACTTTTTTTTTTCATTTTACGAATAGCATATATACTTGCAGGAAGGTTAGAACAAATTTTATAACTATCTAACAAACAGTAATACAGCATTGCTGCACATAGAGTTTTTTTTAGTAAATTTACCGCTCTACAAAAAAGATGTCTTATCATTTTTTCATAAATTCAACCGTTCAAAAGATATTCAAAGTTAAAGTTTGATAAATTTTATAAAACTTGTTTTTGCTTCTTATGAATTTTGTATCATATCGACTATCAAAAATTATGAAATAATCAATACATATTTTTGTAGAAAATTTAACGATCTACAAAAAAAGGTCTCTTATATTTTTTTCATGAATATAACCATTTAAACCTTAATATCGTCTAAATGGTTATATTTATGAAAAAAATATAAGAGACCTTTTTTGTAGATCGTTAAATTTTCTACAAAAATATGTATTGATTATTTCATAATTTTTGATAGTCGATATGATACAAAATTCATAAGAAGCAAAAACAAGTTTTATAAAATTTATCAAACTTTAACTTTGAATATCTTTTGAACGGTTGAATTTATGAAAAAATGATAAGACATCTTTTTTGTAGAGCGGTAAATTTACTAAAAAAAACTCTATGTGGAGCAATGCTGTATTACTGTTTGTTAGATAGTTATAAAATTTTTTCTATCTTACTAAATAAAAAATAAAAAATCGCGATAAGCGACCTGTTAATATTAATATTAACCTTAAATTCCTATATCCGCGCATTGGTCTGTCAGACCGACGATATACGTTTGCCTTGTTTTCCATTTAAAAAAAAACAAGGCAAACGTATATCGTCGGTCTGACAGACCAATGCACGGGTATAGGAAGGTTAAGGGCTAAAACTTTAACAGATATCTTATTTTACCTTCCTGCAAGTATATATGCTATTCGTAAAATGAAAAAAAAAAGTTACTCCAAAATAACACCCTAATATATATATATATATATATATATTACACCCTAATATATATAACGGATGTGTAGCAATTTATTAAATATCTATACAATACATATCATATATCTAGATACATGTTTGCAATTTGTTAACACAATGTAATAATCTTACATATAAGTATATATATAAGTATATATATTGCAAACATGTATCTAGATATATGATATGTATTGTATAGATATTTAATAAATTGCTACACATCCGTTACCTCAATAAATATGTATGTGTCAATTTATCACTCACCGACCGTGATTCGCAACAGTGGAATTATATCTGCCGCGTAGCTTCGTTGAATCTGTATAACATACAAAAATAAAATTCATAGATATTAAAATCGAGATTAAAATGGTGTTCAAAAAACATGTTTTAAAATGTAATTCTTATAGCATCAAACATTTCATTTATTATTCAATTGGATATTTCTTTAAATAATAGCACATTTTCTAAAAATGATATTTATAAGAATCAATTTTTATAGAAATTTCTCCTTTTCTTCTAACTATTACTTCTAAATCATGATAAAATAAAAAGTCTCAAGAATAAACAAAAAAATTACTTTTACACAAAATAAAAATCAATATTTACCGCAAAGTTGTTCCGCTGGTGCCCGATGCCTCTCCCAGGCCTCCTCCTCCTCTCAGGCTGTCCTCTCGGTTCGCTCGATGCTCGACACAACTCCACTGGCATCACACGTACACATGGATAACTATAATCGCGCGATAATGCTTTTAATAAATTATTTACAACACGATTAATAACAAGTATTACTCTTGTACATTTTAATATTTGTAAATTTAATAAATTGTTAATAAAAGAATAACATTTAATAAAAATGCTTTTTTGAGATATTTTAAGTTATATAAAGTTTTTGATAAGAAAAAATTGCAAATCTTGATATAATATATGTACTATTATAAATTTTATCTGATATATATTAGCAAGTAAAATGTTATATATAATATTATATATATATTTGTTATTAATCGTACCAGTTAAAATACAGATAGCAATTTAGTTTTTGCCTTAAAATGTTCCTCAATTTATGTGCTTTCAAAATATGCACAATAAAATTTTTATGTGCATCCCCTTTGGCTAAGTACCCTATGATATTCATTTTTGGGAAGGTTCGTTGGCCAAAGGAGATGAGTATGAAAATCTCATTGTGCATATTTTAAAAGCACATAAATTAAGGAACATTTTAGGACAAAAACCAAATTGCTATCTGTATTTTAACTGTATTTTAATAATACCTAACATACTGTGACCTAACCTAGAAAAAAAAGTACAGAATGTAAGATTAATATATATATTTAATATAAAAGTATCAGTTAAAATATAATAAAGAGACAACATAGTTAGCCTATATTGTCTCTTTATTATATTTTAACTGATACTTTTATATTAAATATATATATTAATCTTACACATTCCGTACTTTTTTATATATATATTAATATATTTTTATATAAAAATTTTACATTCTGTATTTTATTTAATTATTAATTAATAAAGAGACAATATAGTGAGCCTATGTTGTCTCTTTATTATTTAAATAAAATTATGTACTTACCAGTATTTACACAATTTTTTCTTGCTGAGTTGAAATGCGCGCGTCATGACGTCATGGCGGCCGACGCGGACGTCTGCTCAGTAGAGATCAAACGTGATTGGCTCTTACTTTTTGAACCAACCAAACAACCTAGAGTATTGACTCAGCAGTTATCTGCTGAACGCGGCCATAGTTCTTTCTCCATATGCATCCTAAAGTTGCTAGTGACATTTTCCCTCCTGGAAATTACTAAACGGCTGCTCACTGCTGCTGCATTCTTGATTAAGGTTAAGGTAGTCCTTTCGCATATTCAAGTAAACAGTCCGTCATAAGGTAATTAAAAACATATTGCAACATCCCAATAATTATATTAAGTTGGCCAATAAGTCTGTGCGGTTTTTTACTTATAAATGTTACTTATAAATAACTGCACGACTTATTGGCTAACCTAATATTATTCCTTATTTTTCTCATTGTGTCCGAGCTCTAATACTTTTATTATAATGTTTATTATAGCCTTTTATACATAAAATAATAAAAGAAATTGTAAAAAAAACATAAAAAATTAATTTAAAAAATTAGATTGCATTTTGTAGAAGTATTTAATTTTACAAAATTACAACATGTATAAATATATATTTACTTTTTATTTTTAAATTATTATTTTTTATTATATTATAGTATATAACTAATTAAAATAATATGTGTTTATGTCAATTAAAATTTAAAGATTTTTGCAAAATTATTTATAAATTTAAAACATGAAAAATTCTTAAAAAAATTAGAATTTTGTACATTGCTTTCTCACCATTTTTAAGTGTGTAAATTAGGAATTTGCCAAAAGCATATCCCTGCACGCATGTGTGTGTATGTGTATATAATGTACCTTACAAATCCATTATTTGTTCCAGCGAGCAGGTACTTAAACTCTTGAATGATGGATCTGCTTATTACTGCTTCTGTAAGGAAAAAAGGCTGGAATTATTGAGGAAAGAGGCGATCAAGTGTGGACAAGTACCCAAGTACAACAGGTATCGGCATCTTGCTAAGGATAAAATTAAGGAAATGCTCCTGAAGGACTGGACTTATTGTATTAGATTTAAGGTATGTCTCTTCTAAACTTATATAATTTGATCGACACAGATCGACGGATAGACTGATAGTTGTTGATTTATTTATAGCAGTTGCTTTTGTTGAAAATATCAGTTGTCGTCCACGTCGGAAGCCTTTCGTGACATAGTTTACGGAGATGTGTTGCATGATATTACCAAGTCTGAAGGAGATCCAGTTATCATAAAATCAGCTATCCTACTTATCATTTTGCAAATGTAGTCGATGATCATTTTATGGAAATATCTCATGCCTTACGGGGTGTTGAATGGCAAGTTTCTATGCCTAAACATATTATGTTTTATAAGTAAGTATATAAGAAGTTTAACTTGAGATAAGTAAATCTCGTATAAAATTCTTATAATTAGCTGTATTATAAATTTTATCTATTACAGAGCACTTGGCTGGGATCCTCCAATATATGAACACTTACCTTTAATATTGAATGCAGATGGATCCAAGTTGTCGAAAAGACAAGGTGACATAAAGGTCGAGTCATTTAGGAAACAGGGTATTTTTCCATTAGCGTTGTTGAATTACGTGATAGGGGCTGGTGGTGGTTTTCACGGAGAACGGCAGAGCCAAGATCTTTGTGGGCATTTAGAAAAGATTGGCAGAATGAATGGTACGTATCTTGATGCTGAGTTTATGTCTCTTTATGTATATAACTTAATTAAGGAAACTTGAAAGTATATATATTTAATAATATATAAAATTTATTTACAGTAAAGGTGAGAAATATATGGATTACGGTATACATAGCAATCCACAACGTCGTTTTGTGTGGAATTCTCACCTTTTGAAGCCTGTAGAAAAAGATTTGCATTCTGAATGGATATTGTATATGATACACAGCTTTATTGGTCAGTCAAATGTGAGCATTTTTGAAAGATCTATGTATGTCACCGTTATTGCCCGAAGAAGTAACAAATATGCGGGAACACGTTTTTTTAAACGCGGTGCAAATTTTGACGTATGTCCAGATGCATTTATAATTGTATTTATAATATTTCTTGTAGATATTTGAACTAATCAATGATTATATGAATATAGGGAGATGTCGCGAACGAAGTAGAAACAGAACAAATCGTTCATGATTCTGGCGTAAGTTCTTTAAGTAAAGGTCGTTTCAGTTTTTTTGTACAAATGCGCGGATCAGTGCCCGCTCATTGGAGTCAGGATGTTAGTAAAATGGTCCCAAAACCGAAGTTATAATTTGTGATTTGTCCGATCCTTATGTAGAAACAGCAGGTACTGATATACAAATATTAACAAATTGATTTTATTCTGTGATTGTAAGATACATATAAAATTCTAATTCATTTGAAATATTTTTAGGGGCGCATTTTAATCAACTGTTGAAAAGATATGGATCACCAATAATTATATTAAATTTAGTAAAAAAACGGGAGAAAAAGAAACATGAAAGTACATTAAGCGAAGAATTAAGTATGGCTGTGAAATATTTGAATCAATTCCTACCTCCCGAGCATCACATTATTTTGATATGGCACGTATGAGTAAAAGGTAAGTTTATATTAACATTAAAATATACAAAATGACAATTTTATTCTAATTTTTTGTCTTTTTTACAGAAAAAAGGTGAACGTTATGGGACGATTAGCAAACATTGCTTACAATGCTGTATTAAAGACTGGTATTTGTCAGTTACAAAATCCTTATTACAATAAGAGAAATCTATTCTCATTACAATAATACGAGAAAACTTCACAAGACAAATTCAAGCTCGACTTTATCATCTAATGTAAACGACACCAAAAGCTCTTTTAATACTTCAATTAAAATGGATTATAATAGGCAAACAAATTCCGGAACATGGTTCCGATTCAAATACAGAAATCAATAAAACAAATGAATTAAATCAAATCCAAAACAAAGTGAGGGAATGTTTTGCTAAGAGAGGAACTATGCAAACTGGAATCATCAGAACAAATTGTGTAGATTGTTTAAATCAAACTAATACAGCTCAGTTTGCAATAGGAAAATGTGCTTTAGGGTTTCAGTTGTGTGCTTTGGGTGTACTAGAATCTCCTAAACTCGAATTTGATTCTGATTGCGTGAGGATGTTAGAAGAATTGTACAAGGATCATGGAGATACTTTAGTCTTGCAATATGGTGGTTCGCAACTAGTTCACAGAATTAAGACATATAGGTAGATGAACGTTATTACATTTAAACGTGGCAATAATATAATTTTGATTATACGAAACTATTGTCATTTAGAAAAACTGCTCCATGGACAAGTCAAGGCAACGATATTATGCAAACTTTCATTTCAAACTTAAAGTTTCAAATTGTTTCAAACTTAAAGATATTTTTTACATTTCTTGTCATGCTTTGTATGCACAGATAGGTTTACAAGATTTTTAGTAAATATAAGATTATTTAATTTCAAGATTAAAATAGGATATAATTGAATGCACTTATCAATGCGATGCGCAGTAATAGGGTTGTATTCGCGCGTATGCAACACTGATCTGTAAAATATCAATATATTTAAATAAATATCCAAATTAATATTTCAAATTTCAATATTAAAAATAATATTATTACATGCATTTAACTTTTTATTCTTAATCTTTTTCACTCTTCATAAATTCTTAATTTTTCGTATTTTTTAACTTTTTAATTAAATATTTAATTTAAAAAATTACGTAACTCGAATCTCTACATGAAATCTTTTCACATAAAAACTAATTTGATAAATAGAATCCCTAATTCTTGCGTATATTTATAATTTAAATAATTATAATTTTTTAAACGTAAGATATTACGAGTATCTTGAATTTTATAAGTACTTTATTAAATAATTTAAGCCTCTCAAATGTCAAAAAATATATAATATTTTATATGTTATTATATATAAGAAATACAAATATTTCTTAAAAATAAAATAATATTGTTGGAAAGTAATTCTCGCGCCACACCGAACGCACGAATCCCGTGTCTGGGTTTTCATGGGCAGTGAAATGCTGCGGCAGCGAACAGCGGTTTAGTAATTTCTTAGAAAATTCCTAGGAAATTACTAAACTTTCCTAGAAATTATTGACCGAAACTCGCATTAAAGTTACATATTTAAAGCGCCGGATACGAGAAATATAACCTGTAAACACATATTTAAAAAAAAATTTTAAATGTTATACAGATTAAAATCTGAGAAGATTTAAAGGCAGTAAACAATTGCAAGTTTGAGTCATTTTGCGCTGTAATAATTTTGGAAAAGGATTGAAGGATTGACTTGTAATCACCTTTGTGAAGTGTATAATCAAAAAGAGATTTATAAAATATGATGTTTCTGCATAGGAAGATAGAGGAAGGATATGATAATTGATTCATGATTCTATATTATATACGTAACATCTTTAGATTAAAAAAATGGAAGATATTACTGTTAATTGGCATTTGCGTTCTTGCCTTAAGAATAAACGTTATTTTACAAAGTTTATATCCTTCTGTGACACAGCTGACGGAGCTGCACAAGTGTCCGGCGTGTTATGGGGTTTCTGCGTGTCACAACATTCACAAAATAGATCTCTTATGGAATGATGTTAATGCGATAATCTCTCACTTGTTCAGCATCAAAAATGTATTCTTTGGAACGTATGATCAAAGCAAAGTGGTGCTGAAGAAGCTGGCACACTCTTCTGAATTAAAAGCGCTTGACGTTACATTATGCAACAAACTCCATTTGGGATATCCCTGCTCGATTCTTGTTCCATTAGACAGATATGCGCCAGATTTTTATGATCTTATCAGAAAAACAATTACTTCCGATTTTTCCCAAGATGATACAAGTCGCCTGAGACTTTGTCCAACATTAGGGCACTTAGACGATTTGTTTTATAATGTCCATCTTAACAATAAACACATCAATCCCACACAATATCTAATTAATCTCTGGACATTGGTTTCCATAAATCCAGAGCCGTTAATCCTTCAGGTAAATTACGAAAGTTCATAAAATCTATATAGTTTATTTTATTAAATTACAAGAGTTGTTAAATGATATATTCTTGAATGGAAAAATTAATATAATTATATACCTTGTGTTTTATCTTCGTTCTTTTCAGATATTATCTGCTGAAGATGGATGGCCTGTGCCAAAATATTTTGGAGCTTGTGGTAGGATTATCATTGAAGAATATATTGGTTTACCACTTTCGGATTGTTATGACAAATCTTGGATTGATAGAGTAAAAATAGCTTCGAGCCTCTTAAATGCCGCTTATATGTTCACCTTCAAAAACAAAAAATTCAGTTTTTATTTAACGGATATATCGGCTGATAATATTGCTGTTGATAATGAAAATATAGCCAAATTTATCGATTTGGAGAATATTATTATTGTTGACAAAAATATTTCTCAAGAAGGTAAAATTTTCTTGTTACAAGGCTATTGATGAAATACGTGTTGTACTGCATTTGTGTGATATTAATTTGTAGATGAGCCAAAGGAATGGCAGAAAATACACGAGAACACAATGCATTTCGATTGTCCCAACTGTTTTGCATTTTCTTCTAAGGATATTTGTAGCCATCATCTAAGTGATCACAATTATTATGCAATTTGTCAGGTACTTGCTATTTTATTTATATATAATTAAAGAGTCAGATATATCAAGTATCTTTTCATACATTGCATGTTAACTTGTACGCCCCATATTCAAAAGTCTGTGATTGCAGCTTTTATTAAGTTCAGGAAATGAAAATCCATTTCCCGGTGGATTTCTTTACGATGCACCTACTGATATTGAACAGCAATATCCAGATATTGAGTATCTGTTGCAACAATGTGCCGTTCCTGATTTTACTACTTCCAGAATATTTGTTGGGCAACGACTTAAGACGCTACTGGATATAATTTTAAGAGAATTACCTCAACATGAATACAACGTAAAGTAGCTTAAGTTACAATAGTAGCTTGAAAAATTTTTTAGTATTATTATATTATGTTGAACATTTCAGATGTATATCTTACTCTTCTTTTAATAATCTTTTTCAAAGAATATCTTGAAAATCTAGCTTGAAAAATCTTTTAGTATTATTATATTATGTTGAATATTTCAGATGTATATCTTACTCTTTTTTTAAATAATCTTTTTTAAAGAATATCTTATGTATATTTTTTGTACTTAACACTAATCTATAATTTAATATTATATTGTAAACTATTTTATCAATAATGTTAAAATTGTATATATATAAAAATTGTGGTGTATAATCATAATTAAATTGAAGACGGTAATAAAACTATACTTGTATGTATCACCTGACTTGCTACTTTGACATTATTGATTTGTAAGCGATAATTGATCTATCTGTGCATACAGATTATGCAAAGTTAGAAATAAAAGGAGACAAAATATTCTCTGTACATTTTAATATAATAGAAATATGCTTATACATCCTACTTACATAGTAGTGGTAAAAAATACTTGGCATTGCAAGACAATTTTGCATGCGCCATATTCGATATGATATTTAATTATCTACTTAATTACAAATATTTTACAGCCTTTTTTCAGCATGTGTCAGATACTTATTGTTAGTTGAAAAATTAAACACGATTGTCTAAGGTTACTGATCAGTTATGAATATGTACTCGTAGTAATGTAAAAATTTTATATAAGTTTTATGTAATAAAAAATATGTAATTTATATATATTATAAATTATACATATATATATATGTATATGTTATAAGTTATTGTTCATGTCTATAAAAAGAAAGTTGAATTAAAATATGAATTTCCAAATATTTAAAAACTAATTTTACTTTGCTATGTGCGTGAATCATTACTTTCCTAGGAATTAACTCAAGAAAAAAATTACTTGGCAGTCTTATTAATGTCTTATCAAGGTTTTTCATGAGTTTAAGCTCCTTAGTATAACAGTCTAGTTTGTTGTATTGTCTACAATTTGTGGTATTGACAATTTTTGAACTTCTTCCTTTAATAACAGAATCTCTAACACTAACTTTTGAATTGTGTCATCTTTAATGCGATTATCATTTTTTAAATTCACAATAGTATCTTTTAATCCATTTATTATCACATCCTTGTCGTTATTAAAGTTCTGCAGAAGCTGACTTGTCGATGGTCGTTTGACGGGATTCTCTTGTACCAATTGTTTGACGATTTGTGCCTAAGTAAAAGCATATATACAATTCAGATTTAGTAAAAACCAATATAAAAATGTTGATATATAATATAAAATATAATAAATAATTCAATATATATTTTAAACTCACCCACTTGTGTCGCTTGAGATCTTCTGGTACGTTACCAGACTTTAAGCAACTAATTATAGTGCTTAATTCCATTTGGGTTTTTATTGAAATTAAAAGCTCAACGAGGACGATTCCTATGCTGTAGACATCACTCTGCGAATAAAAAGAATATCAAAATAGAGGGTGTATTAAAGTATATAAATGTTATATATAGGTATAATTTTTTTTCATCAAAATTTTCTTTTTTATCTCTTAATTACCTTTGGATCACAATTTCCCTTAAGTTGTTCCGGTGCTGCATACATATGAGTACCAACCACAGAATGATGATTTCCTATTTGTAATGGACATGCTAAACCGAAATCACCTAATTGAATCTGAAGCCGTCCAGATGTCGAGATAAATATATTGCTTGGCTGAAAACGTAAACATATTCTATTACATTTCAAAAGAGATTGCACCGTGACGTTGATCAAGATATGAGCATCGTTACCTTTATATCGTGATGCACGATTTTCTGAGAATGCATATAATCGACTCCACAAAGAATCTGTTGGAATATCGCTCTAGCTAATGGTTCAGGTGTTACATTTATTCTACCGCGCAGCCATTGTTCGAGTGTCTGTTCACACAAGGCCATTTGAATGTATAAAGTCACATACGGTCGACTCTGTTGACCCAAAACATTTGCCAAATATTAAAATTTATGTTTAGCAATATACTTTCAATATCCACAATCTGTGTTTCAAAACAAAAAATGCGTTTATGTCGGTTTATGTCATATGTATGACAATATATTATATTTATATTGTCCACTTACTTTATCGTACGTGCATACATCTCGGCTAGAGGATTCTTCGACCGAATAGCTACCACTAGTATCCGTATCTATAATTGTTTCATCTAGATTTTCATTGCTCTTGCTATTTCGGAAAGACACTACGTCTGAACTGGACTCCTCAGTAGATTCTTCCTCGTTACTTTTCTCAATTATTCTCTCTTCTGTGATATCAGCCGACGAATCGAGTTCTTCAAATCTCTTACTAATAGTGTCATGATTGGTATCACTATCATCAATATTCCCATATATCTTACTTCGCTTTTTCGTTTTAACATCTGTATACATATCAATTACAGAAGATATTTTAGTATCAAGTAATATATTTTAATTGTGATATATCTTAGTGTTAAATTAAGATTCAGACCTTTTTTGCTATTGAATAAATCTTCGATCAACGATTTGTACGACTTGGACTCCTTTCGATGGCGTTTCGACGTATGCGATCTGTATGATTTACGATCTGGGGGTGGCACACTACTCGAATTGTAGGACGATGATTCAATCCAAGCCGCATTGTAGGAAACAATATTAGTATGATTTAATTTAGCCAATGCCCTTACTTCATTCAATTGCTTCTGTATAATCTCTATACGATCAGTGGGCATGGTAATTTTTTTAATCGCATATTCGATGCCGTCGAGACGATGTCGCGCTTTATAGACTTCACCGAAACCTCCGCGAGCGATAAAACTTATTTCCTGAAATTCCTCGTGGTATCGCAATTTCGGTATTAGGAACCTGTAAACAACGCCAATGTGACGTTACAATGTCACAAGATCTGGAAGGACGTATTATATATGAAATACTGTAAATACTTTGGCATAAACATAACACTGTCGCTTTCAGGCTGACCGCGAGCGACTGAGAGCATCTGACAGAAAGCACGTTGGTACTTTCCTTTTAGCGTTTCAAATTCCATTGTATCGTAGGTGTCATTAATTAATTGCAAGTCGTGTAGTTTCTTACAGATAGCTGTAAAATAAACTTTATCATTAGCTTCCAGCAGAAATATTTCTACGCGTGTCAATAATGTTTACAGAAAAAAGATCAATTGCCATAATATAATTTCTCTCTGCGAACTTTATCCCCTTCTAATATAGCGCATAATTGTTGTAGGAGCGATTCGATTAAGACAGTGGCTTGAGTCAATTGCGGCTTTCGTGACTTTCCTGCTGGCATAATTTTCCCGCTGTTTTGATTTTCGTCGATATTATTCAAGCAAAACGTCGATCTCATGTTGTCACCTGTTCCCAAACAAATCAAGATTTTCAAATACCAGACATTAAGTATCCCAATTTTAAAAAATTTCAAAAATGCCTGCTTGAATTCTCAATCATAAAAAAATGATGCAACATATGAGGTATATATATACACATGATAAAATATAATATAAAAAAAAATTGAAAAAAATTATTCTAAATAGACATTTTTGCAGGGTATCTTTTCTCCCTTCCTTTTAATAAATCAGTCACTTAAAAACAAAATAAACACTATAGATTCGAAATTTTCGCTCTCTCTGTAAAAAAATCTAATTTTTATATTTCGTAAAAAAAGAATGTATAGATTTCAGGATAAATTCATTCGGGTGACAAATTCTAACGTAAAGGTCACTCAATCCCACATTTCGGAAGAAAACTGTATGCGTCGCATATTCGAAATAGGGCGCCAGATTACCCTGGTCGAACGTGGTTATGGTGGTCAGATCGTTCCAAGGATGGTCCGTCTGCTCCGGACTCCTTGCCGCTCCGACATCGCATTCCGATTCCCTTCTGGCGCGCTCCATGCCGTGCCATGCGCGAGCGGACCGGCGGCGTGACTGACTGACAGCTCCGAGGAGTCCGAGGTCCCACCTGCCGAACTGTAAACGCTGTGAATCGACGCGATCGACTGACTGACGTGCTCGTAAACATGCTCCGCGCACCCTGCCTACCTTTCCCGAAATCCCGTCCCGGTCACCGCGTTCAGGTTCAGGCAAGGTCCAACCGGACGTGGAGACGCCGGGATCCGCGAGGACCGAAACGAGGCGACGCGCGATTCCGCGAATTTCGACATTGTGCCGAAATAAGGGTAGATTTGAGGGTTCGAGAGTTTCTGGAATATTCGAGACTCGTCACGCGCACTGGGATGCCAGTTCGACAATAAAGTCAAACGTGCGTTTATTAATTCGATCTTCTCCTAAACTCTTCCCGAGGACTTCAATCAGAATTTGCATAATCGCATAAAAGGCGCGTGCGAAAAGAAACGCAAGAGAAATAATGCGTTAAATTCGATTTTTTGATTTTTATTTCGTAGGCGCAGATAAAATTTATCTGCGGTCGGTACCGACATTTATCGACGTTCAGCTACCGGCGGCGCGCGGCGCTGCGAAGTTTTCGGGAGATGGTGCACGCACGCAGATGGTGCGGGGTGCGGTAGCGTTCAATTGCCGTTGAAAATAGTCGACAACAACGACGTCTCTCGTTCTTCGCATTTGCCTGCATTTGCCCGCAAAGGGCGCAAAGCAAAGCTCGCATGCTCGCATTCACGGACGTCGCGCTGCGATAGAAAAATCCCGACTTCGTGCGATTGCATTTCAATATGGCGAACCGCGACAAAGGACGCAGAAAGTGGGGAGGATTTTCACAAGGTATCTCGGCGAAAATGTCATTATTTCGCGAGCGAAGCGACCGTAGCGGCGTCGCGCCGTCGCCGGCACCCTCGCGCGCCCAACTTCTGGCCGAATTCGCGATCCTTCCCCCGCGATCCGGATCGCGTATAACGTGCGAAATTAACCTCACCGCGCGAGATAACCTACAAACACCGCGGGGCATCCTGCGATGTCGCGTTACTTTACGGCGGTTTGGGCGACGCGACGATCGAATCCCACGATCGCGACGGTCCTCGTTCGACCGAGCGAATTCGGTGCTGCACGATCCGCGATCGGTTTCCGACCTGGGTGGCGGTACCCGTCCGAGGAGGGGACGTTCCGCTTGGTAAATTCCGGCGTCGTCGAGAGTGTCAGTACAAACGGTTCCATATATTTTCGTTAAAAGTTGATAAATCTCGCTCCGCGGTTTCTCCGAATCCGCTACGTTCATCGAGGACTAAATCGTCCTGGATACGAGGCTTTTTTGAGCTACGGGTAGGACGTATCAGGTGTATAAGTTTGCGGGATTTTTGTCCACTCTTGCGACGACAATGACGACATTCTTTAATCTGTATATACAATATTGCGCGTGATATTGAGTAATTCTTGAGATATGTTACAGAGAAAATAATGTTGAAGCATCACAGTTACTTTATTTGCTATTGTGTATTTGAATTAGAAGTATATACGTGCATGAGATATTTGATTTCGTAATTTAAGTAATTGATTCTGTCGGTTCAAATCAGCCTTTGTTTTGCAGCGTATTTTTATTACTGTACTATACAAGTATTGAAAAAATATGATTAAAAGAGAAAAGGCTATTACTGTGATGTATATATCATACGTGTAACATATAATTTATATACATTTCTGTATTAAAATTGCTGCTGTTATATAATTTTTATGAAATAATTTAATAACAATTTATATGTGTGATTAATGAAATTATAATTAAACATGTAAAATATTTGAATAAAGCGTTTATGAGTATAAGAAATAAATTAATTGAAAAACTTGAATTTTTTTATGAGTAGCATTGTAATAACAATTTTCAGAGTCAATGACTTCTAAATTGGAGAAGGACAGACTGGCAGGGATACGCGGCGGAGGAAATAGAGCATCTCAGGCTTTATATAGGCCGGGAAGTGGCCCTTTACGTAAGTCAGGCAGATCTAACAGCACTGCCGACGAATATGACAATGAAAATGGCTCGCAAGAAAAATCCAGAATGACCTCCGTCCAGTATCGTCCGAGACAGTCGCAAGTCAATAGAGCTAATCAGGCGCAGGACAGTCCACCTCTGTCACAAATCGACAATGTAGCTGAAAAACTGGACAATACCCATATTAACTATAGAAATAGCAGCAATAGCGAACCGGCACAGAGCACTGGTAACAGCTCTGGCGGAGGAGCAGGTAGAAACGATCCAAAAAAGAAAAATAGGAAGCCTGAGCAGTTGCTATATGTACCGAAAAAAGTGAAGGAAGCATTGGCTGAACAGGACGGAACCAATAGGTAAAAAAAATTGCCTCTTTTTGTTCTCATTGATCTAAGATGCATAAAACTACCCTGATGATAAAAAAGTAATGCTTAATACGGAAAAACAATATGGCAGTAGTGTTTATTACATTATCCTGATATGAGTTAATGAATTCTGTTAGATCTCCCAGCCATTCCGCGTGGGAACGAGAGAGAGAAGATAGTAATGATCGCGATTCGCATTCCAATCGTAATCATAAAAGCGATTGTAGTCGAGCGAGCAGTCACAGCACGCGAGACAATGAAAGCGAAGGCAGAGGTAGAGATGACACCAGTAAACGGTATTCGGGTAACCGTCGACATCGTCATGCGAACGAGAACGAGGAGCGTTGGTATTGGCGATCCGAATCACCGGTATCCGCTAGAAACTGTGCGAATCGAAAGGATAATCTACGTGAAGTCAGACAGGTTTGTTTGATTTGAAATATTAAAGTACTATAATAATAGATTATAAAATTATAATGCAGAAGTCTGGATAGCTCAACGTGGAAATAAATTTTTTTTATGTGTTATTAGGGCTCGGAACCTTTATCTATGACCAACCAGAACGATTTTAATCGTACGCGAGACACTCGTAGTGTTGAGCCCGCTGGGCATTCGGATAAGTTTCAAGGCAAGCCACCCTCAGGCCGACGCGGCAACGCGAAAGACAGTTTATCGAAAAATATAAAGTTAGAACAACTGCCACCACGATTTCAAAAGAAATATCTTCTTGATAATGGGTACGCGTTACCTAGCAACAATCCAGGAACGTCCACAGAGGACACCTGGAACGGTAGCAGCATTACATTTCAGGTAAAAATTCGTTCAGTGCTGTTTTATCTTATTTTTTATATTTTGCGGGTATTAATTTATATCCAATATGGTGATTTATAATTGAAGTAACATGTGGATTCTAATATGTATTAGCAGGGTATGTCCAGTTATAATTACTCACCAGCGATGCAGCATTCGCAAACCATGCAAAATCTGCCACCATCTGGATCGTTGCCACCGCAATCTAATTGGGCTAATACCGTACCGACGAGAAGCAGAGGTAGAGGTAGACTGAGACCCGAGGAATTAGATGGTACAGCAAGCAGCAATTTCAGGCCTGTTACACCTGAACAGTACTCTGCTCCGAGTTCCAGATCCCATACTCCTAGCCAGGAATATATGAATCGGTAGAAATATATATTATTATATTTATATTGATTTTTTTGTTTAAGTAATCTGTAAAAACTTTTATTGGAACATTACAAAATTTGCGATTAACAGGTCTTATGATCGCCGTGGTAGCAATAGCACTATGTACACCAGCATGGAAAGCTTAAGTCGTGCCGATAGCGTAATGATGCCACCGCCGTCATCCGCGTCGCCCGCAACTTCGCAATCAAATTCGAACAGAGGCCACAGATCACCTGAGAATCATCGCAGAGGCGCAACATCACCAACAGACAATCGCACCAGTAACATGTAACTAAATATTCATACAATTATTTCTTTTTTCATGCTTTTATATGCGTTTAATAACATAACTTTGGTATAATTAAGGCAAAGAACAATTACCAGTAATACCTATGAGCACAGTTCAAGTCTGGACAAGCAGAATAATCAACAAAACACAAATCCTTGCTCTGTGAAAAGCGAATCATGTAACAAATCATCTTATACCGCATCTGAAACATTTGTAAGTATATAAATTGATGAATTAATATTTAAAATATTCCCTGGGCAATATAAATATATAGAATTATATTTCAATTAGGACTGGTGTGAAGAAGTTGAATTGAATGAGAAGTTAGAACAAGAACATTTGAGCCGTAGTTCGTCCGTATTAAGCATACGGGAAAGCACAAGTGTGCCGCGAAGTCAGGCCGTAGGTGAGAGTAACAGGCGACGTAAAAAAAAAAAACGTGATAAACATCGTGATGCTGATCGGTAAGTAGAACTTTATAGGTTTTTTATCTATTTAAAAGATGATTACAAATATCGAAAGATTCTTCGTTTAATGAGATTATTTTGAATTATTCAAGTGGCAGTAGCAGAGACAAAGGACGAGGTAACAGCCGCGAACGTCAGAAAAATCAACAAAACAGAGAGAACGATAATTATAATAATAATCAAAAGAATAATAACAATAATAATAGCGGTAGGCGGTACGATCACAGGAGGCGTAATATTATTCAGCATAGTCGAGAATCGAGTAAAGACAGAAATTATGGTGTCAACTATAGAAATTTCGATGATCTTCATAGACGCAGGTATTTATTTCTTTAAAACTTGGATTATGTATGCGCAATTTTTAGGTATAAATATCTCAAATTACTATATGTATAAAAATATCTTATTTCAGAACTGATAGGTACTTAGACGAAGATTGGAGAACTGGCAGAAAAATATCGACTTGCGAGTCGGATGACGGGAGACAAACTCCTAAAGTTTCCTCTCACACTGCTCCCCTTTCGAGCGTGAATTCGAACTCGATAGGACACCGATCGTCTCCGACGGGATACAGTAACGCTCAACCGGGCGTCTTGATCTTGCCTAATGAGACTAGCCAGTCGTCTGCCAATCAGACAGCTACAACTTCTCAGCAAAGAACCGGACAGCAACAACAGAGAACGCTTTTTGATCCGAATAATCCATATAAACCTATCGTTATCACTTCTCCCGGAAGCAGAGCAGCTGTACAGAGGTAACAGTCACTTCTCTTCTCGTTCTTGCGATGTATTAATTATAAGAGATAATAAAACGATTTATTCTCTTTAAGGGATAGTGACATGCAAGTCTCAAGCGTTCCAGTATTTCAATCTAATGTAGGTATCACATTGCCACATTACTCTTTCCATGGCGCTCAATTGGACGGTATGCCATCGCCGTACATGAACGATCAAATCGGAAATGTGAGACCTTCGTGGTATGACCCATTTTCAGCTAGGTATATATTCAATTATTCTTACGTTACGCATTGTTATATCATTCTAGGATTTTGTTATATATGCGTTTACATTAAATTATTATTTAATTTTTTTTTAGTTTTCACTCAGCAAAAAATCACTGCCTTCTATTGGACATAGAACGTGCCGATCTGGAACTACAATGGATAATAAGTTCCGGTGGCTTTACCTCGCGTTTGGATAGAGTCTCGTATATACGACACTTCCTTCAACAGAGCTTAAAGATCTTGCTTGAGACTGATATCAAATTCTGCCAGGCGGAAAACGTTGAGCAACACTTTTGGAAGATATTGTTTTATAATCTGATCGAAATGCTGCGAAAAGCGATGCCCAAAGAAAACTCGGAAGGACGGGAACGTTACAAGCAGATAATGTTAAATATCATTGATGAGGGTACCGTTTATCTGGAAAGTTTACTGACTACTCTCGAGACTACGTATCAGTTCAAATTAGACACGTTTTTTGCGTTGACGAGTCTACCTAAGGGTCTCGGACTCTTAGGACTGGCCTTAGTCAGTGCGCAAAAGATATTTTTATTTTTGGGAGACTTGGCGAGGTATAGGGAGCAAGCGAACGAAACGAGCAATTATGGAAAATCTAGGCAGTAAGTGTTTATAATATATAATTATGAATTATGACAGCAATAATTCTAAAGACTCGACATATTGGATTTAATTTTTTTCTGTACAGGTGGTACTTGAAAGCACAACAAATTAATCCTAAAAATGGCAGACCTTATAATCAACTTGCCTTACTGGCGCATTATGCGGTACGCATTTACTAATTACATTTATTGTAGTGAATGTAATTTAATGTATACATATTTTTCTCTCATTATTTTCTCGTGTTTTCAGAGACGGAAATTGGATGCCGTGTATTATTACATGAGATCTCTTATGGCGTCCAATCCTTTCCATTCTGCCAGAGAAAGCCTGATAGGGCTCTTCGACGAAAACAGAAAGAAGGTAAGGGAACTTATGAAACGTATCGTTAAACCGTTTGTATCTATACTAACGTTAATAATATTTTGATTTTCTTTTGCCGCCAGTATCTACATTATGTAAGTAAATTTTGATACTTGGTGTGAATTCTCTAGATGTTTATTCATCATTTATTTATTTAGGCTTTATCAAGGCTTTATTTACCTGTTAATTATTATTTTACTGCTTGTCATATTAAATTTTCTATTTTACGTGCTTTTTGGAGCCTTGATGTTTCAATCCATCTGTGTACTTAGAATCTTTACATTCCATTAACTCTTGATGGCAAATGCGGCGAATTAATGCCTTTTGCAACTATTAAAACAGTAAATATCGTTCTTGCATATATCTGCTATTATTTAAATACACTTCTGCATAGCTGTTTTTTTTTTTGTAGTAATCGCTCATGCGAATGTTAGCTTTAATAAATGATTAAGAACACTACACAGAAAAGAAACGTGTACAGAATAGTTAATTAAGTGTAATATATACAAAGGTGGGCGGAACCACTCATACTTTTGGAGAAATTCACACAAGAACACAATATTTGCTAACGATATGCCTGCAGCATTTTTGAGACTGCCTGTTTGTAAGAGCCGATGTTCCTAAATTTCCAGAAATGCTTTGCTGTAAATCCATGTTAGAGACTTTTCTTATCTTCGCTAGAGCTCTGCACATTTCGTTAGCATGCACTTATCATAGACACGGGAATTTGTACAAATGAGGAATACAAATATTGTCCGATGGACACTCTTTGTATGACTAGCTGACTGTACAAAGGGAGTTCCGTTACCATCGTCGTCTCTATTCCAATAATAAAATTTGTCAACGGTACTTAATAGAATTTGATAGAAAATATTATTTATTGAAAACTGATAACTTTATTTATTTCATATACTACGATAAAATAGTTCGGTGATTAGATCACGAATTAAATTCCCGTCGAAGAATCTGTAAATTAGAGACCGATTTGGTCGCGGATCACCGTGCATAACGCCATGTAGTGCTCGTAACTTCTACACTTGTACATACATGGCAACGATGTGCATATAACGACATTTGTAACATACACCGACAATTGTAAATGCTGATTTATATCATGCACTGCATCTGATACACGATGCATCGTAAATGCATCAGGTATACACGGTAGAGGTACTTTCTGAATAAACGAAATATTCTTAGTACGAGTCTATCGAACGTAAACGGAAGGAGGAAAGGGAGTCGAAGGAGCGGGCGAGGATGAAGGAAAAGGAAGGTGCAAACATCATCGGCGGCGGGCTGAGGAGAGAAACGTGGATTCATCCTGGCGACGGTAGGCGAGTGCGACGTACAACAAGCGCGGCCAATGAAGCGAGATTGTCCCACGCAAGCGACTTGGAGGAGTTATCGCAATTAACGAGTGTCGAGGTACCTATTTCCCTTTCGTATTTGCCTAATAGATTCCAAAAGCCACGTCTTCCATAGTGTATATCTTTCGTATTCAGAAGAGAAAGTGCTACGTATCTACCAAGCAGATGCAACATTCTTTTAAAGCTCTTGATTTCTTATATTTTTTAAAATTAAAATTGATAAACATTAATGATAATTAGTATAATATAATGTATATCTCGACTATTAATTTGCCTGATAACAACTACTATTGATATATTGTTGATATACTTTTGATAAAATTATTATTGATACATTTTTAATACGTCTGATGATAGAGACAATGTTTTATCTATCGCTTCACAGTTTTGTGTTTTTTTTTTTGTAGGTGAACAAGCGATTCGTCACTTCGTATCTTCATGTTCACGGAAAGCTCATCACCAAGATAGGGTGAGTGTTTTTTATTGATGTTCTTGCATGTTTTCCGATAAGAGAAAAAAGGTTCGCTGGCGGTTGTACTACTTTGGTTATTGGAAGATTTGTTTATGGCTATCAAGCAAGTAGCTTGATGTTGCTGTCCAACTGCCCGATATTTGCATCTAGCAAATGCAGTTCGTACATAAATATGTCCATCCTGTATCTCACCGTTACATATCTCAACGGTGCGTACACTGCAAATTCTATCGAGCGGAACAAATCGCCATTTCATATTCCGCTCGCATCTGCTGAAGATTGATAAAACTCGCGTATATCTTTCGGTTGCCAGTTTCGTGTCATTGGAATAACATGTTTATATCCCTGTTTTCTTTAGTCCGCATTCTCTTACAGAGTCATACGTTACAACAGTATTTTACGACTATAAAATATAGCTTTTTTTTTTATTTGCAAAAGTCAGGTCAAATCTGTGCAAAGCAAATTAATAAGAAACTTTATTTTATATACCTATAATATAAAATAAAAATTTTTTAAATTATAAAATGAATTAGCTATTATTAAATTAATAATGAATAATTAATAATAAAAAAATAAATGAACGAATGCGTTTGATATATAATATTCGTCAAGTATATGTCTCAGAGGATCCATTTACACTTTGTTTTTTAATTTTGATTTTATCTACAACTTCAAAAAACTCCGACAAAGATAATTTTCACTATTCTGATGAAATTCTACTCGTTGGATAAGAATTGGATAAACGAAGCGCTCTAAATCTAACGCGTTTAATCTTATGGCACTTTCAATAGAAAATTCAGAATTTGTAGTATTCCGACTATTAGCAACGTATCCTGAACAAAGTAAGGCGACCGCGCGAATAAATAAATTTCGTTCCTGTAATAAATAATCGGAACAACCCCAGTATCGCGATCGAGCCAGAAATGGCGAATCGCTAAAAAAAATTCGAGGCTGTGCCTCGGCAAGTTTATAAATTATCGTCGATCTCGCCCGAACGGGATATTATTCGCGCCGTTAGAGCGTCGTGGAATTTAATCTAGACCGACTACTAATCCAGAAATATCGCACCGTGGAGTCTCCGGATCGCGTCCGGTCGGCCGGCGCAGAGCACGATTAGCAGTTTTCAAGGAGAAAAATAAATTGGGGTGGGATATACGCACATTAATAATGGTATTAATCGCGTCTCGCCAACATACGAGTGAAAAACGAGTCCACGTTGTTTTCTTAAGTATCAGGATGGATGTGTCCGGAGATATGTATATATGTCTGTATATATATTTCTCGAAAAGATCCTCAGATATTCCTATTTTTTTTTTCAAGGTAACGCATTTATCGTGAATTCTTTATCGATTTTTTTGCCGATATTTTACTCGACGTCTTATATTTTTTGCCGTATAATACTAATTCGTAAAAGAATTTCTTTTGATATTGGTGTATTTTTTTAATGTTTATCATATTTCCTCCTTTTATTTGGCGCAATTTTCTGGATTTGAACTTTTTTTGAAATTTATTTTTAAAATTATGAAGTATTAACATTTATTATTCACTTAAATATTCTTTTTACGGTATTGGTGTACTAATAATATCAGATCTTGTTCTTTGTCTCGAAAATTAAAATTAAAATTAAAATTAAAATTAAAATTAGTCATTATGTAGTCGATCGCAACGAGATTTCTCGAGAAAAGTCGGAGTACCGCCTGACGCGCGCTGTAGAGAAAAAATGTTGCATATTTTGTTTAAAAATATACAAATGAATGCGCGCGCGATTATTCGTCCATTCGATCGTTGCCGAATGCCGGTACCTACTCGGCCCTGTACCCCGCGCGCATCGTTTTCGTGACCCCACGGAGGAACCCCGTCGAGCACGGACCAACCGCGGGCATGTACGTACGCGGCTTTACGGTATGTAGCTTCGTGTTTTCTTGCGCGTCGGTAAAAATGTTAATTGACAATTGCGTGGCGCCACCACCGACCGCAGCGACGGCGGTGGCGGCCGCGGGGGGCGGCGGCGGAGGCGGCGGGGGAGGGTGGGCGGAGGGAGGAATGTCCTCGGTCGCGCGTCGTGACCTTGCGAGTACACCTTGCGCGGATACCCCGCGACCACCGCCGTCGAGTACCGCGTTCCCTCGACGATAACTCATCCAGCGACGAAATTGCTCCCGCGAATCCCCGTCTCGTAAATTCTCGGTTTACCCCCCCGAGTCGGGGAGTGGAGAGCATAATGGCGGTCCGGTTCCGCGATTTCGAATTCGAAAAAGGAGCAAGTACGTCGGAGGGTTGAGAGACGAGGACGTGGAGCGCGCAGGAGGAGCGGAAGGAAAAGAAGGTATGGAACGTTACTCTCCGATACTCTATCTCTCTCTATCTCTATGTATATGTATATATGCGCCACTAGAGCTACGTGGAACGCGCGCTCTAACGCGGTCTATAATTGGAATCGGTACCGAACCGGTGCCATTGGTTAGGGGCTTGTTAACGACACGGTACGTGCGTGGCATAGGCACACGTACAGATCGCGGATGGGTGGATGGTAAGCGGATGGCTGAGGGTTGGGTAAAACTCTCTCTAGAGGGGCCGGGGAAGAGAGGGAGGAAAGATGGGAGACCGGAGTCGGACTCGCGTAGCATAGTTGGCTTACGGTGTTGCTGGCCGCTGTTCCCGCTGCCGTAATGGATTTGGCTCATTACTGGGCTGTAGGAGCACCACGGTGCACGTCCGGCCCTACCGAGTTATGCCCAAGGTTGCCCTCGCGCAACACGGCCCGTCGCGAACCATTTCCTCTCCATCCGTGGTACCGCGCCTTTCGCCCGCCACCGAACCCCTTTCCTTTCACGAGCCCTTTTCCGCTGAAAAAAAAATCCGAGATTTTTTCACGGTTTTTCTACTAGGTCCAAGAAATTACGTTTCAATATGCATAATTTTTATTAATCGAGATAGTCGCTATTGGCTCGGATAAGTCTTTTTCATTTAGACAGCAATTTTTCAACCCCCTTTTGTACAAAAACGCACCCCGATCGCAAAATTATTTTAAAGGACGAAACTTGATAAAAATATAAACATGACTATGGATCAGGAATTGCCGATTTCAATTTCTGTATGGATCAATTTTGAAATCTGGATCATTATGACGAGCATATCACTAGTAATGCATGACAACGAAATTTGAGCAAACTGATTTATGATAATTGAACATTGTTTCTTTGTGCCATTTTAATAACTTCTTTTTCTTGAATTCGACTTTTTTCCCTTAAATTTAAAAATTACTTTTTTAAACTTGAAAAAATACGAATATATTGAAAACGGCGACAAGCTTAGGGAATACATTAAAATAGAAACTAGATTAAAGGATACTACTTATGTTAGGAATGCACATTAATTAAATAGCACTTCCTGCTAATATTTCGACTTTATACGCTCAAATTCTAATTACGTTCTTTTCTAATTATATACATATTATATATGTCTGTACGTCACAAGTAACAAGAGGTATGATTGAGCATGGCAGCGGCGAAAGAGTTGAACATACCTTTAGAGCGCAAGTGCGCTCTACCAACGCTGCGTACGCTTGTCTCTGATAGCCGACAGTCTCGAGCAATACCTGTAAAGCGGACAAATCGCTTATCGTCGATTAATACAGCAGTCCGACGGATTAAATCGCTTTTAACGTCGCCGTATGATCCAGCTTCGGGTTTCTGCTCTCGACGAGGATCGCGAGCACCGCGCGCCACGAGGCGGTAATTAAACCTATAAATTGGCAGCGTGAAGGAAGAAGGCAGGAGTCGTTTCATAACACTCGTAAGGCAAGAGAAGTGGTCGCCGGCCGGCCGGCGCTTCCACCGGTGGGTAGTGGTATAGATGGGCAAGGTAGGTTTTCTCCGTGGTCCACGGTGGTGCTTCCCGTGACGGGATGGGAGAGGAGGTAGAGAAAGGGGGTGGGGGTGAGGGGGGGAGAGGGAGATCAGCGTGAGACGCGCATACACACCCAGAAACTTAAGTAGTGCGAGTAAGTAAAGCTACGAGGCTGTAAGGCTCCGAGCCCCGGCTGGTAACACACATGGGTTTCCGATGGTCGTTTACCCGCGGCCCTGCGAGTGACGACCCCGCCCGCTTCAAGGGCACCCTCCTCGTCGGATACCGCAGCCTCGCGGACCAGAACCCGACTCTTACACCCGGCTATCTTCCTCGGCGGCGTATACATTGCGGACCGCACGTACGCCGTACGCATCGCGTGTCCATCGCGACCATCTGGGATTCCATCCGTTTGTCCCGATCGCCCCCCCCCCCGATGGTCGTCCTTTTTCGAGTCCCCCGGAGAAATTTCGTTCGATTTCCGGCTCGTCGACACGATAAGTTACGTGACGACGTGCACGGAAGCTCGACCGAGGCTTTTCATAAATCAATTTATATATCGTGTCTTTTTGCGATATATAAATTCGAATCTGTCTAACGAGAATTAATTTTTGCCTTATATGCCTTCAGTGGCAGATTTCTTCGAGATCTTCCAAATACAATCTACGTTGTTATTCGTAAATATCGCGTAAATTTTATATTCACTTAAGTCTCGATGATCACTAGTATTAAAATTGATTAAAAATATGAACACATTTGCAAACTAAAATATTAATTTAATAACGATAAAATTTAATTACATATATTTTGAAGTTTATACCAATATTTTTCAAGTCTTTCGAATCATTCCAGTCCCATCTCTTTCGTTTATAATGTATACAGACAGTACGAAAGTCATAAAGGAGGAAGAATTTTCTTGCGATTTCGCAACAGTTATACGAAACGAAAATATTATCTTTGAACCATCTCGTTTCTCGCATCGCGCCTCGTATATACTCAATGGATTTGCATATCTTCCAAATTTTTGTTTGCTCGTTTTACGATATGTTTCGCGCGAGAGTGGAGAATCCGTGGTAATCGATGATTAAACGATGTTCACTCTCGGAGCGTTAAAGCGTTGGGGGGAACGCGCGTAACGTTCATGGCGCATTCGGTTTACGAAGAGATAGCGGGTATAGTATCAGGCTCTGTCATCGACACTCTCGGGCTAATGGCTCATTATGCCGTCGCTTATGTGTCTTTGCATTGCTGGCAAGGACGATCAGATTATATGATACATTTCGTCGGGCAAAGTTCCTTCGTGGCCATTTACCTTCGAACCATCGAGTCTGCCGGTTCGAGCTGTGAAACAACAAGAGATAAAACAACTTTTAAGAGACGTGCGAGATATTTGAAGATTGGGATAAACGACAATATATATGTAAAAATATGGCAAAAGTTAGTTTTTAAAACGGTTTCTTGGCTGAACTGTTTTTACGGTGCGAAGAAAAATTTAAAAAAAAAAGCGATAAAAAAACAAGATTTTTAACATTTTAGATTGCTTTAAGTAATTTAAAAGCTTCTAGTAATATAATTATATTATACTTAAAGATCGTTATAATTATATAATTGAAAATGATGGAATGCTACATTTCTAATTTAAAGCGATAAGATATCTAATTTAAATGTCCTCTTTTTATTATTCTTAAGAAACGTACGCACTCAAGTTTAATTGGCTTTTTTTTTATTTTTTGATCACATGAGAATGTAGAGTAAATACGTGACAGCATTGGGGAGTAAGCGTAATAAATCTTATCTGCTTATTACGAAGTAGATACAACAGGAAAGAAAAGTCTGTGACGATATATGAAAAACGTCCTTGACACTTATATCGCCTTGCCCGATTGCAGGCTACAATTTATGTCGCCGTGCATTTCCTCTCAACAGTGCTTAATCAGAGCAGTCCGCGCGTCGTTCGTGTCATGTGCCGTATCATTACTTATAATTAATTTCCGAAGAGTAAAATGCGCGACGTCGGTATCCCGTTTGTGGAGCGACGTTATACGTTCGAGCGAAACTTTAGACGATATTATTGCCGGTCAATAAATAATGATAATTACACTAATGACAATGATTACGACGGCGACGTATTGGTCGTAATCATTTTTGATACGCGTTCGGCGATGATGCATCGTCGTTGGCGATTGAGTCATTTAGATTTTATAATCTAGATAAAACCCAATAACCCAGGATTACATTTCTATTACGGGCGATCGGAGATCCCGAATACCCGCGACGCGATCGTATCCTGACCGGAATGTCGCGCCGGATCGATTAATTATGTATAATCGCGCGACCGCCGATGAAAAATCGAAGGAATTTCGTTACCCCGAAGGTATCTATTTATCCGCGCTGCGTATTTTGCGGAACGATTTATTATCTATCCGACATTTATTTATAGCTGCGGCTAAATTAATCTTCGCGGTTGGTACAACCTGTACTACTCGCGAATACCTCGTATGCACAGAGTTACGCGCTATTTCGTTCGGATTTGCATTTTCTTGCAAAACTACTGAGATTTTTGCAAAATTTTTGCCTTGCCATGAACGTTTCTGCCGGTTTTTTCGGGGAAAACGACATTTACTATACTTAACAAATTTATTTTAAAAATATCTCGCAAATATATTTTTGATTAATTATTAAATGAAGTGCGTTTTATATCAGTAATCAATGTAACGAAGAGTAAATTTTATATTAGATGAAATTGCCATCTATATACATATATACACAATTTGATTAGTTTGACTAATTAATTTTTACACATATAATTCGTCAATCAAATGTAAAATAACTGTCCCTGAAGAGATTAGTCGCGCGACGTGATTATTTCTCGATCGAAGCGACGAAATTGGCTGCGCTATCGCAAAAGGAGTGAGTTCGATGCGGGAGATAGCGCGATTGAGATTGAGCGGGAGTGGGAATGAAAGGCGAAGAAGAAGAAGAAGAAGACGATGAAGAAAAAGAAGAAGAAGAAGAAGAGTCGGAAACTTAATGCTCGTGGTACCGCATCGCCGCCGCGTCGCTGTATCGAGGCGAGGAATGATTATGGTGGCCGGCCCACGCAATCCGCGGGTCATGGACCATGATCTATGGTACACGGCGGAATGCCCCGTTATGCGTTAAAGTGCAAACTTGTTAGTCATAGAGCCTGTCCGTCGATGTCGATGGGACAACTCGGGCTGCCGAGAGGGCTCCTTAATGTCGGCGTTGCATAGTATGTATCAGCTCGTAGCATAGGGTGTGCAACATAGGGCCTTGCATAGGATAGATAGATGCCGACAGTTTGGTTTAAGTGAGTCTATCATAGCTCAGCGATTCGTTATCTTGTTTAGACAAGGAAAATAAATCTACTTAATCAAACGTAGCGACATTCAATTGGTTCTTAAACGAACTTAACTGAAGGATCCTTGTGTCTTCTTATGTGTGGTCATGATCATGATCCATTTCCAGATAATTCTAGTTCATAGGAATACTGAGAGATATCTGTAAAGACATAGTATTAATTAGCTTTCTGAATTATTACATTATTAATAGTATTTATTAATATTATTTATTGAATTATTTATATTAGTTTTTATGTTTTGGCTCGTGCGATATTAATTGATTTTCCCAATTCTTACTTCTCACATAGATCAAACATTTTTTTCTTTGAATCTTTTCAAAAAAGTGAAGGTATTTTTGCAATTTAATCCTTTTGTTGTAATTTTGTTCAAGATAATCGACTTTTCGAGATGCAGGAATTGAAAACGTCATCTTGCAACGCTTGCTATTAATGCTTTAGCGTAGCATAGTGATTTCAATGCCGCGCTGCATCGACAACGGCAGTGAGCGTGAAGGCGACGATAGCGCTTATCTCTCACGCGTGATAGCAGTCACTTTGTTAATATAGCAGACTTAATAAGCGCACGCGAGAATCCCTCTCTAGCGTGTGATAGTCGTGTTTTTAGCATCTATCAAAAAATTGTAAAGTTAATCGACCAACGTCGCTACTTCGGAACTTTCACGGGTCGATATTTCGATCGATCCGCCATAAGATTATCATCGTTATCTACGATCGATCGGTCGCAGATACGACTCTTAGTTACCGTGCATTATTCCGAACGAGGTCGTTCGATCTGCCGCGAGAGAGTTGTAAAGCGCGGACAAGATAAAGAAATCGATGATCACGGAGTTACGATCAGATCCGATACCATAATGTATCTGGCTAAGTGGTATTAACGCTATACAGATTTACGATTATGCTTGAGTAATATGAAAATTACTAGTTACTCGCGTCCGTCCATCTTTGTGTCAGTAGCGTCGGACATGTCGACGTTGTGTTAAAAATTTATGTTGGAACGATTATACACATAATTTTTTTCGCGTGCTAAATTTTCTTGACATAGAAAAAGTTTCGATATGTGTCACAATAAAGATATGATTTATATAAAGTTTTTTATATATATATAGTTTTTTATAGTAACGTTAAAAGTTTTGTTTGTGTAGTAGGTACACAACTTCAATTTTTCAAAAAATTAAAAAAGTTTCGAGTTATTTATACTTATATATAGGAGCAGCTCGTAAAATATCTTAATGTTACTTTTAATTCATAGACTTCATTCTGAGAGCATTTATACAAATTATCATTTAATATTAATGAACTTAAAGTAACGTCGCAATGGTTGAATATGCATATCGCAGTTGAATCTGAAATTAAATAAAGTAGTCCGAGCCATTCAAAGCGAAGAGGGAAAGCAGGTAATTCTAGTTTATTTCCAGTTTCTCGTAACTTCGAGAAAATATTCGATGCAAATTTGTCTCTTATTTTAATTCCCCTTGAAGCTTTAATACAAAAAATTCGAATATATATCAAACATAGTGTTGTTTGTTAGTCGATCGTTTTAATATACGATAACGAGGTCGTACCTTCGAGCGCTGCCAAAAACTGGCGTGCTTGGCGCAGAATTGCACCTCGCTTCGTCACGTTTTACTCTCTTGTTCGGGGCTGCGGCATCGTCGGCATCAGTAATGGCGCGAATAAATACGGACGATTATACCACGCGATGTGGGATGGTAGCGTACCAACTTGATTTCAGTCGGCGGCTAACGGTCTTTTTCGACCGATCGAACAACGAAGCGGGCAAACGAGCGTGTGAGTGTGCGCCTTGATTCGCGCCGCTGGCCGCGCTTAGAGGTGTCCGATTTCAGCAGCCGCGTTTATCGCTCGCGGCGTGTGTAGACGCGATGGGAATAGTGGCCTCTTCGGCATTCTCTCTCTACCCTCGGCAGAAACATCGGGGTTTACAATCGAGGACCATCAGCGACTGTCGTGTCCCCGTAGAGCCCGATGTTTCGCCTCCTCGCGGCCGAGGAACGCGATCCGGGTGATTCATTACGCGGTGAAGCCACGGGAGCCGAAGGGGTTAAGCGATTACTTGGCATTCTTCGGAGTTTAATCGAGAGTACGTAATAACGGTACGTTGGCATAGAAGTCGGAACGGCGCAACTTGCCGCGAGAGATCTCTCTTTCTCTCTTCTTCTCTCTTCTTATCTGGCGAAGTGGCACGTTCTCGGGCCTACCCATTCATTCAGCCTATTGAAAGATACACTAGCTTATTGGAATCGGTCTCGTGAAATACAACGATTCGGAAATTGATCGTGATTTCTGAAAAATTTTAAAAGTTATTTAGATGCAAATTATGCACCGATTAATTTTTCAACGGTAAAATTTAACGAATGCATTAATCATTTTTTGTATTTCCTCTAGCAAGACAATTGTAAGTTTCTTTAGAATATTTGGAAAAAGTAAACAGAAGTAAAGAACGGAGAAATAACAGATATTATAGAATTATATAGCATAATTTTTGTACGTTCTAAAAATTGAGGTATTACATATAAATAATGTTGATGTAGAATGTAGATAATGTGTTGTGTGTGTATGCGATGAGATTTGGATTTAAAAATTTAGAGATTTAATTTAATTTTTAATTAAGTCTAGAGATTTAATTTTCAGATTAACACTCAGCGCTAATTGTATTATAATACTGACATCCAGATAGATACAAAGAAAAATTTTATACACAATTTTATTCTGCTAACGGCGTATTGTTAATTATGTATGTATGGTTACTTCGATGATAGTATCATCACTGGAAGGAACGTAGCACCGTAAAATAAGACATCATCGTTTTCAGAACCTTTAAAAAATAAAAATCCGATATTATGTAATCTTTTTATAATTTTTTCGGGATATATATATATATATATATATATATATATATATATATATATATTCGAAATCACTTGAGACATGCTGCAGTTTTTAAAAATCGATAATTTAAAAATAATTATTCAATTTTTACTTACCGCACCGAAGCTTTCGATTGATAAAGTTACGATTTTACCGGCAGTTATTCTGCACGGCGTTATAGTTCTAGTCATAATTAAAAGAAAAAGCCTTTGACATCTCTTCGAAGTATAGTACCAGTTTCCTCTGCAGCTATAACGCAGAGTAAAGTTTGTGTATATCATTTTAGATACAACTAGCGATAAGACAGAAGAAACTTGCATTCTTACATGGATTCGCATGGAATAATACTGTAATCTAACAGAAACTGTGCCTGCCAGAATTGTAGAAAGATATGAACAAGTTGCGCAATATAAATAGCCATAGGCGCTGCTGCGTCTCTAACACCTTTGTTTAAATTCATCACCATCTGAAACACGAATTTAATTCCTTTTAAAAAAACTTTTAAACTAAATCTCTGATTTTTTCGATTATATATTATTTTTTCGAGGTGCAAGCATACCTGACATTCCGAAAATTATGCATTCGTTATTGAAAGTACAATTATTATTCTTGTGAAATAGGATAAATTCGGATGAGGTGACCTTAGAGGAGAGATGGTCCATTCGATACTAGCTGGCTAGCTAGAATAGCTAGATTGAGAGAACATGGGTAGCCCGTCTCTCCTCTATGGCCATCTCACCTGAGTTTATCCTATTAATTGTAATCGAGTTACGACATTTTTTATTCAGTGGTAAAATATAGTGATATAGAGATTGATGCATACCTGTATACCGGTCATACTTCCACCGATCATATTTAGATTAACGCTGATAAGAAATATTTTTGTAAACGTAGACTCGATTAGTTCCGCGAATCTACAAAATTGCGAATCTGAGCACAGATACAAACAAACATAGAAATATCGATATCGATTTGCTGGATATTATTTCTAATCAAGATCTACTACACATTTTCGTTAATACGCACTCTATTGTTTGCAGATGTCTACGTAAGCAACTCAATGCCGTCTTGTAATCACTGTCTTCTCTCTTGTTTAGCGTCAGACGAAAATTAGCGTCATTATTTTTACCAATTTCCTCTAGCACGTGTCTGGAAGCGCACCAAAATGTTGGTGCAAAAAAATAATACTCTTATCGTAATTTTTAATTGTTAGCTCTGGATCCTGATATTTTTACCCAATAATGGAGAACATCCCACAAGCATGCTGGATCAATGTGCAATATAAAGAGTCAACCGCGATTGTACTAAACACGTGAGCGAATACGGCTAGGTAACAGTGAATCGTTATTGGATAGAAGTATCGATCTATGTCCACACCGTACTCGACGCGAAACGGCAACTTCGATATAGACGTCTTCGTAGAATTCGCGACATCGGTTTCTAAGAGCGTCAGGACGACTGGCTTGACCAAGTAAAAAACTTGTGTCATATGCATGAAAACTAGAAAAAATGATATGTATCAGCAAGTTCTTTCCATACACTTTTATCGTCTTTTTGAAATTCTTGCACGGTTTAAAAACATTTGTTCCGAATAAACAAGGGCATCTTTTTTATAATAATTATATATTGTATGCAAATTTTACGATTTGAAAAGTATAAATAATTTACAAATTTAAAAAATTACGGAAGTAATAAATGCGCTATTATATAGACGCCATAATTGTGTGTACACACATTTAAAAAGTACACCTACATGTTTTCTATGATACATACATACGTACCTGCATAAGACGTCGTTAGATATTGTCCGTATTCGGTATGGCGTTGCAGAATAGATTTTTCTGTATCTGTATTTAATGACAACCAATCCTCCTCTATTGTTTTAAGACAAGACTTTATCTATATAAATATACGCTTATACGTTTTTCATTGAATTAACAATTTAGAGAAGAAACAGCTCGATTACGTAACGCAAACGAAATTGAACTTGCTAGTATTATTACTCACATTTTTGTTAAACATTATGCTCGCTACTTTATAGCTGAATATTATACTGATCATCGCTGCTGTTACACTCTCTATCATATTGGTGATATCCTTGGCAACTATCACGTACAGTAACTATTTTGGAATCAACATTGTGTGTGGAACGCATATCAATACGTCAAAGTTTTTATTTAAAAAAAGAAACTAAGAACCAATTCGTTTGCGATGACATAAATAATTTACCAGTGAATTGTTTTCTCGGTAAGCGTTAATCTTAAAATTTACCTGGGGTATCAGAATACTACTGCAGAATATAAACGTCGGTATAAAGCGTATGTATCTGACGCCAAGTCTACTGTACGGCCATATACCCGATATAGTCATATAAGTTCTAAGGATAAGATAGTACCGACTTTTCCAAATGTCTTTCTTGTCAGTCATTTTGCCGGACACTAATATTACAGAGCTATCAACAATTCCTTATGGACGTTTGTCCGTACGGTGAATTACGGAAACTTGCTTATTGATTCCTTCTGACACAGCAAAAATAGTATGGTAATTGCGGTTGGAAGTAAGTGCGCAATTATTTGTGAGTGTAAACCCTTTCCCTTTTGCGTTTATAAAGTCCTTTTATCATTTCTCTTTGAAGATCGAATTAGTTTTACTTTCCCGTAACCGTTTACTGTGTAATATCCATCAAACCATTTTTCAAGTGAGACGTGTGACGAGCGCATCGAACGGTCTTGGTCATTTTATTTTTGAAAGAGAATTTATACTTCTTTTAAATAATCGGAGACCAGAAATAGAAATAGTGACTGAGAGAATCAGAATTTATAAAATCCAAGAGTTCAAATTTTATAAAATGTCGGATATAAATGAAGTTGATTCGAGGATAAAAATGTAAAATGTGGATTCTAAAATTCTTATAAGTATTAAAAATAAACTCGGTAAGAAAGAGGTAAAAAAAAGAAACTTTATGTACAATTATATTGTACTGAAAGATATTCTGTATGGCATTATAGTTGTAATCAACGGTATCAAGATGATTACTAGAAAAAATTATTATAAATGATACATTTAAATAAATTCTCTCTGATAAAAGATTAAAGTTAAAAAGTTCAATTAAAATTTCTACATTTTTAAAAACATTTTTGGCGTGAAATGATAACATTAGAAGTAGTTATTTGATTTCTTCCATATTTAGAAATTTCTACTTTTAAAGCTAATGGAAATAGTTAAGTAGGACATAATGGGAGGAGTTGAGAAGGATTGAAAGGAGGTTGCATCACGAATATTCCGAATTACAAACTCGGCGCGGCGCGGGTGAGATATCAAGTGAGACGTTACACAGATTTAATACATTGTGTGTATATACATATACAATATATATAAATATAGATGGTACGCCACGCGGAAAGAGGCTGTGGGAAAGATAGTGTCCGCTATGCGAGGTCTCCCGTTGCCGTGTTTACGAGGATGCCCCCTCGGCGGCTCTAGACCTCGTGGCCACCTTCGTCCTCCTTTATCACCGGTCTCGGATTAGCCGCCGACGTGGGTCGCAGATTCACCGATTTCGATCTAAACTCGATTACTTAGAGCCAAGATCGATTGAAGAGACATTTATACGTGGGTGCTCACCCTTTCCGTGCCGTTAATCGTCCCCATTGTGCGTGTATAATTTCCAAAGGTGGAGGAAAATGGATAGTATTTTGAATTGCTTGTTACTCAAGAGCTATTGATATTTCAGTGTGTTGATCGAAAATGATTGAGTGGTTTTCATAATGATCAAAGAGAGTGTACTTATGAATTTTGCACCATTCTAAAAATACTCTGTATAGATCAAAATTTTAATTATTAAAATGTTTAAAATTTCAACGGATATGAAAAGTGATATCGAGTTGTTATTTTTAACTATACATAATTACACGTAAATCTTTTATCACTTAAAGCGAGCAAAAATTGTTCGTTAATTATCTAAAATTGTCGCCATTTGATTTCTTATATTAAATATATATCGTTATTTAACGATAAAAATAGGTTAAGTAAATTAGTTAATTCATTCGATTTTTCATCAGTTGGTCTCTTTAAAATCGATATCTGATATATTAAGTAGAATTAAGTAACCTGGATTCAGAGTCGATTATATTTTTATGCTACAAAATATAAACGCTGCAAGAATACGAAAAAGATTGTATTCTTTTTTTTTTTTTAGAATGGAGACTTTTCAAGAAGCCGGTGTTCAAATGCTGAAGGAATTCAGAGCCTTATTGCAACATTCGCCACTACCGCTTCCTGGTACTCGTTTACTTCAGCTCTTGGCGCTCAACATGTTCGCGATCGAGACCACGCAGCTGAAGGGTAAGTCAAAATTTGCTTAGAATTTTTCGCATCTTTTAATATCGCAAATAATCTTACATTTATATGTTTACATTTATAAAACATTGCGGTGTACTAATTATACAAATATATACAATATTTCAATTATTGTATCAAATAATGTATTAAAATAATAGCTTATAATTGTTTTGCTATTACATATATTGGTTTAGAAGGTCTATAAAGATCTCAGTTAATTTTATTTCGTCGACTAAAGAGATTAAGTTTTTATAAAAAAAGTATTGCAATATATTTTTGAAAAAAGGAAGAGAGATTGAAGTAATCTTTATTTTGAATTTGAAGTAGGAACTTTTTAGCTATATCAAAATTTTTATGTAAAGCAACATTAACTGCTTTTATATGTAATATACATTTTTCTTGAATTAATATTACATTAAATTCAAGTCTGTATTTTATACCGAAATAATTTGCATCACGCGATTTCATTGTCAGTACGTGTTTATACTACGTTATAGATTTATATTCTTTTTATAGAGATATTTATCGTCTCTTGGTTGTTAAATAATTTCCTTATTCGAGATTTTATTTTCGACAGAACAAAATTAATTGACGATTGAGTCAATCGTACTCGTTATTAATGTTAATTCCTTTCGCGAATTTTTTTCTTCAAAGACTACTAAACGTAACTTGAACTAGAAAGTGTATTGTCTTGTCAGAAATACTTGCGAAGTCGAGTTGGTCACCATCGGTGACTAAATACATATACTAAATGTATACATTATGCATGATGCGTGTTTAACGCGTAAGTTCTACTGACTTGGACAATATTGCAAATATATATTTCCATACGCTACTTCGCAGTTTAAACCTAAAAAGCTGTTATTTCCATTTTACACAGAAGAGACTTTTATTTGTGTTGGAAATTTTTATTTTAAATTAAACTGAAGCTCTCCTAAAATAACATTCTAGGATAAAATAGATTAATTTTTAAATATATTAATTGGTCACAAAGCTACTAATTAAATTATATTAATTAGAGTTTATTAAATGTCATATTATATTGACACTGAGAAATTTTTTATTGCGATTTTGCTAAAGTTAATTTCTGTCACGAGATGCATTCTATTGGGATGACTCGTTTTCCGCTTTAGCTTGTCATCGACAAGCAACCGTGGTACAAAGGTATATCCGGTTCGGGTAGATGTTTCTCTCGCTTCGACAATGACTCATGGCTGCTCGTCCAAGAGAGCACGAGCACCATGACAGCAACGAGCGTTCCCCCGAGTTTTTGCACCTGCGTGCAGGTGCTAGTCCTATATAATTATTACTAATTTCTATACGAGAGCGAAACCCCGTTCGCTTGAGGTTTCGCTCTTCTCAGAATGGAACCTAGCCTGAGTCATCAAGGCGCATTCTATCTCTTGCTGCTCTATTTCCGAGGTAAAACTGTCCGCTCGAATCCTTTGCACCTGCTCGAACGCTTCTCCGCCCGAGTTTAACTGCACAAAGTTGCGCCCCAAGTGGCTGATGTTTTTTTTTTATCGCGATAACGCGAATTTAGTAACATCGCCTCTTGGGTTTCGGAAGATAAGTTGATCTTTAAGCCGCGAATTAATAAAAAGAATATATATTCGTATTTTGAAAAAAACAGCTTGAATTTATTTATTACCACATCATATAGACTTTAGATTTGTGTCGTTGGCTTTTATCTTTTTATAATACTTATTGTTACTTATAATATATTGAATGATATTGAATGGGTCTGATAGATATGATAAATTTTGATAGATGGCTTGAACGCGCGGATGTCAAATAACTTAAATAATAAAAGGAACAAGACTCACCAATCGGAAATCCATTTATCAAAGCCGATAATAGAAAATGGCGAAAACTTTACCGAAGAAAAGGCAGCTTAGTACAAACGCAGGTTCCCGAGCGACGGTGTTTTAGTATCTGAATCTTTAAGTAGACGTCCATCACGTGCGGACTACACCTGCAACCTCGCAATATTGCACGTGCGTTAATCTCCAGCGGCTTCCTTTTAGCGTGTAAGCTTCGCGGTTGAATACTTCGGATGACATGACGCGAAATTTTTGCGCAAAATTTTCCGCGGACATGAGCTGCAGTCATAACTTCTATCGATTATTTCGATCAAAAGGGAAAATGTTTTCTGCGAAGCTAGTATAATCTTCTATAATTTAGGAATATGTTAGGATTTTTTTGTATTTAAAATGTTTTTGGAAACTTTCGTTATGCATGATATTCTTAAGGTTGGATCGATAAAATATTATAATATAATATTAGCCGTTTCTTCTCGGCTTAATCGCATATATACCTGCCTATCGAGAATCTTTTTGATGGGACGACCTTGTCTTCGACGTAACGATGATCCTCCATCAGCCAGTCAGTAATTGAAAAATCGTAAACACTGTCGGTAATGGACCATTGAGTTTATGCAACCGTGTCGACACTGTCTGCGGTTGTCCGTCGAGGAATGCCAGGTCCCGCCTTCATCATCCTTAAACCACCGCGACACATCCCTGCGGTTTGCTCCTCCGATTTGGCTTTCTCCTTAGGTATGAACGTTGTGGATCTCGAAGCGAGCACGCCGTCTCTGTGATGTCTTATTTTATATGCGAGAAGGCATGCTAAAGATGTAACGCAAAAATTAAACGTTAAAAAAGAGCGAAAAAGTAATCGGAAAATTTTTTAATACAGTTAAATGACTTGTTTCTTAATCTTTTAGATCGTTATTACTCTCAGCATCCCTTGATAGAGTTATTTTATTAATTCATCTTTGTTACGTGCTTGGTAATTCCGCGATAAACATGATCGATGCGAAATCGGAAGCGGAGGAAGTGAATGATTCGATCTCGGACTAACTATTTCGTCGTGAGAAGATTGCTCCATCGAAAGAGGTAAACGACCTTCTTCATCCGCAGATATATACCTCCCTGCACCGAAGTAGGATCCAATTACCAATCAAGCACAGGATCTAAGAAACCATCCTCGCCGGTGGATTATAGGATAGTCACTCCCGTAATCGTCGCCTTCGACGTTTCATTCGTCTTTCGATTGCGGCTCGCTCTCGCCCTCTCGCTCTACACCTACCTCGTCGACGATTTACCCTCTCGCGCCGCGCGAACACGTTCCCTTGACCGATGATGCGTGCTTTCTTTCGCGTTTATATTACGTATATTAGGCGTCGTCGATAGAAATCTTTGGAAGTTTCTTAGGCTGCACCTTTGAATTTTTAAACGATACCACAAGTGTTATCTGTATACGGTTCGCAGAATATGTGTCGGGAAAACGCCGCTAGATTATTTCACGCGGACGCAGCACGGTGCACACGCGTATATATGCGCGAGGAACGAATGCAGAGCCGGAGGACCCCGGGGCCACCGAAGAATCGCATAAAGCCAAGGCTAATGTCCCTAATGTCTATAATCTTGGATCATCTGCATCCGAGCTACGGACTTGGCTTGGTCTCGCGTATCTTAAATCCTTCCACGTACTACTACCTGCCTTACTGGAACACCTATAAATACGGGTACACACTTTCTTTCCCGCCCACCGCGTATTGGTGTTATTAAATTGTTTCATTGTTTTATCTTTTTCCTTCTTTTCCCGTTTCGCCCTTGATCGGTCACGTTTCCGTTTATCATTATACGTTTGCTCAGTATAATCGAAATTTTCGATTCGAGTATTCGGGCATACTTTGTTTCGAAGAGATTCTTTGAGGGACCAGACGAATATATTTCCTCACAAAAGGTAACAAAATTTTTTAACATTGTTAAGTTGCTCCAATCTGCTTTATCTTAAACAATCCTTAAAATTTAAATGGTTATTTAAGTGCCTCAATGTCGTGGGCGAATCTTGTTCGGGGATTTTAAATAAATCGAATGAGACCAGATTACAAATTCGGATAAAGAAAATGTCGCGACACGCCACGCGCGCATGAATCGAAACTTATTTCGCCGGACGGAATTTCGCGGATGGGCAACCGTGTGGGCATGGCGAAGGGAATTGCTTCTCGGAAAGTCGAGCCGGAGCCGAGGCGAGCTCGTTGGCATAAATTATCGAAAAGTACAGCCCTCGAAAATCCAGCTCTCTTCCCTCGTATGTGCGCACTCGCCTTCGAAATTGCCTCCCTAAAATATGAGAATTATTGCCCGTGGCTTCGTTCTGTCTCGCTCGCGACTTGTGTTACCTCTGCGTTTCTTATTTTTCAAGCATCCTTCCTGCGGCAGGGTGCCCCATCGGCATCGTTATCGCGCGCGAGCGAGAGAGAATCTCGCGTTTCGCTGCTGCACCACCTCGGTCACGAATGCGCGCACCGTGTGCGCCGTTTGTTTTGATCTTTTATCCCGCCGAAGAAAATATTTCTTCGCACGGCCAATTCGTAAGAGTAAATCAGCTGGCAAAAAACGAGCCTTTCAATGTTCTCTCCCCTTTCCTCCTTCTCCTCGAGCTTTACGTACGTGCGTGCGGGCGTGCATGCGTGCGCGCGTCCACGCCTGCGTGCGATCCTTTCGCGTGGCCAGTTGCGGTTCATTGAACTTTGAACTTTCTAACCGCCTGGAGGCGACCACGGTGTCCGAATATCGTCCTGTCATTGCGTCTGGATATGGGTCCTGCCGTCTGACGCGACGCGTTGTCCTGGGGATCAAATTAATTCAGTCACCTCGCCGAATAGTGACTATTATTCAAGTTGCCTCCGGAAATTGCATTTTCACGTCACATTTCTCGCCACGTTAGTAAGGGACAATACTTTTCATTTTTTTGTAATAAAAGTACATTATATTGCGTAAATACAGTTTAATTTCTTTCGATTTTTTTTTCTTACTTTTAAATGCTGGATTACTTAAAATTTTTCTGATCTGATTTCTTCTCCAGAAAAAATTATCTATTTATAAATTAGTGAAGTATAATTTTTATATTGTAAAAAGGTTTTAAATAAATTAAGAATACTTATAAAACTTTCTCTGAATTTCTTTCTGTTTATCAAGAAATAAAATATCTATATATCAAATTTTGACAGACTTTAGAGAGAATTTGGAAGAGAAAACTTTTTTTTATAATTCCGCTCATTTCGATATCTGCACGCGGAAAAAGATGAGATTATCGTGTGACAAGTCCTCCAGTTTTGATGTCATCGTTATACCTATACTTCGCTTCCGAGAAAATGTCAATCGCGTGGATATTCGCGTAAGGATATTTAAGAAGTACCTTACGTCCAGTTTCTTTGGCGAATTCTTTCCGCGGAGACGATCTCAAGACGGTCTTTACGTTTCTACGCAAGAGCTTCAGCGCGGAGCTGTTTTGCGAGTTTTTACGAGTTCATTTCCCGCAAATAATTTATAGTCTAGCAAGAACGATTAGCAGACGAGGCTCTACTAATCTGTCCGGCAGTGATGCAAGAGGACGCGCGCAAATGCAATCGCATTGTCGGTCATGCGTCTTTCTGCAGTTGCGTCTAATGACTTCCGGTGATAGCGAACTAATGAAATCATTTCTTCATACGTTTGTAACGGTAATATTTTGAGACCCCGCGCAACATTGTGAAACGCGCGGAATCAGCCTGAGGAATAACCGCGATTTAAGGATTAATACGTTATATTTCGCCGCTGGTCTTGTGAATTTGGCGGCAGGTGTAACAGGAGATCCTATATTTCTCTAGGGACGATACACTCGACCCTAGGCCCAATGCCGCGACATTTGTCATTTTCACACTCTCACGAAAATTGACCGCTGCTTACGCGCGAGTTATCGAGGGTACAGCACGCAAGTCGGGAGGTTGCGCACCTCTGTTCGCCCGCGTTCTTGTACCGCACGTCGCCGGAGATAGATGAGGGACTCTATCTTCGGCGCGGAACCAGTTACGGCTTGACGAGCTGTGTGTTTCACGTAATGCCTCGCGATCTTATCGTCCTATTAATAATAAACTGCGAACGGCGTTACACGTCGCGCGCTCGCGGGAAGTGACCGGGTAAATGCCTGCCGCCGTCGCTGCTGCTGCTGCTGGGTGCTTACCGTGGCCGTTGCTTATTCGTAATCGGTTGGCCGCATTTCCCACTTCTCTTGACATTCGATTTTTAAGCATTAAGAGAACAAATTGAATTATTCCTACATTGCTTTTATATGCATACTCGCGGATTGAAAATCGAGAGTTTTTTTTTTAGCAATATTTGAACAATCCAGTTCTCCGGAAGTAGTAGGTAATCGTGTCGATGAGATAAAATTATCGATATACGTCGGCTTGATCGTGTTTCGTAAGTCCTTCAGTGGACATATGTTGAATTATTCATGTATAGTGCTTTTACATTAATCGTAACTTTAGGAATTTTTTTGCCTTATTTAGATAGATCGAACATTCGTTTACTGGTTGTTTAATCGTTGTGTGTTCCTAAACTCTTCTAGTAGTCCTTGAAAGTTTATAAAAAAAATATAAATTAGTGATGTCGAAAAGGATAGCTCGCGGCTGTGTGCATTTAAACGCAATATTTGCGATGTTAAAATTCTTCTTGAAAACGAAAGTTTTATTTTACGAAGCGAACAAATACCAATTGTTTATTGTTATAAGAATCGGTATAATCGGTATAATTGATGTAATTGTCGGTTAAGCATCGGGTTAATGCAAGGGGAGAATCGAATGCGTATCGATCTTCTCTTAAGAAAGTTCTCGCTCATACCAACCACTGATGATACCCTCTTATTCTGTTCGTCGCCGGCTATTCTATTTGGCATTTCGAACGAGCGACTGCATCGTTAGGCCATCTCGTTACGTTCCGTCGTTTGCGATCGCGAAAGCACGCGTTAATCCCCATCGACGCGAAGAGGCGCGGCTGACGGCCGGTTCCTCAGGCCGGTCGTTCAGGATGTTTGCCAAGCATAACTCGGTAAAAAAAGGAATGGGTTCTTTCCGGGTGAATGCCGATTGCCCGGTCATGTTGACTTTACGTGAACTCAATTGACGACACTGATTGTGAGAAGAAAATCGAGTTATGGAAATTGAACCGGACTGCCACGCGAATCTTTCGTGAACAGCGCGATATTGCAAGGGGCGGAATTTACCTTTTTGTGAATTTAGCACGATGTCTCTCGCTTTATCTCTGATACAAGAGATTTATGTGCGCGACGGGGATAGGTCGGAATTAATCGCAATCAGCGAGAAGACCGGCTGGTTCGCGGCCTTTAAAGGAAAGTTCGCGGGTGGTTAATTAATTAGGCGGCTAACGGGGGTTTTGAGGCTTCTCCAATTAAGCACGACGTGTGCCGCGTCCCGTTAGTTTCGCTAATTAGATAGGTTCTTTCGCGCGAATAGCAGCCTCTTTCTCTCTCTCTTCTTTTTCTTTATTTAGGAGGGAAGGTATATACAGCGTGTAAAAATGTTCGGCCTTGCCGCGCGAGCATAACATTCCTCATTCTGACGTCGTTGCGGCCAATTATGGACTTTTATAATTTTAAGCGAGTGGTTTTAGCCTCATCCGATGGTTCTCGGTCGAGGAGCTTGCTTACCGACTATCATTCTTCCACCGGTGGTACACCAGTCCAAGTCATTAAGTGATAAACGCTCGACTCCCGCTGGCGGCCGAGACCTCTCCTCTTCGGGGCCGAACTCTCTCCGGGTGAACACGCGGCTATACAAGTGGATGATCGATGCGCCTGGTCGCGGTGCAAAAATCAGTATCGAGCCGCGTTTTTACGAATCTGGCAAGGCTGATAGCGGTCTGTCGATATCGCGTAGACTATTCCTTTGAGGATTATCATACTGCATCTTCTGCCTCTTATGAGAAGGTGCAGTTCATCCTTGAAGGTAGAGAAAAAGTGGCACCTCCACCCTGATGTAGGTCTCATCTTGCAAAAGGACTAAATGTGCCAAACACTTTGATTTCAAGAAAGAGCTCTTCGGGATCAGCTGCTCGCGTACCGAATATTAAACATTACGCTTACTAAAGGTAATAAAATAGCTGCAGGATCAAGGGAAGCGTCTTGTTTTCTGGGAAACCTTTTTACGTCCGCGGGAAAAGGTAACTTCGTCCAATTTCGACGACGGCTTCCCGCGCGATTACGCGGCCCGGTTGTAACGGGCGAGTGCAGCGGCGGATTAATACGATAGCAGGGCGAAGAGCGCGACGGGGGCAGGTAGGAATTGCATGTTATAGGTAATTGGCAATTTCTGTAACGCGATCCCGCTACCACCTGTCCGGCGACCGGGAGGGTTTCGCTAGCGGGTGTTTGAGACTGGGTGTTGCTGCTGCTGCTGCTGTTGCTGCTACGGGAACGGCAACGGCAACGGTCGGTGGGTGCACCGGTTATGGGTGCTTCGCGCAAGGACGGAGAAAACTGCTGGCCGACCGACCGACAGATCGGTATTCCTCTCGACACACGTAATAACGCTAACACGTCTCGACGCGCCCGTGAATTTATGTAGGCACGCCGAGTGCTCTTCTCGAGTACCGGCCGCCAACCTCGGAGTACTTCGGAGCCCGCTTCTGCTCCGCCGCGGAAGAATCTTCTCGAGCGCGGATAGTACGCGCGAGGAGTGATCTTTCTTAACCCTTTCGCCACTAGCATCTTATATAGGAACTTAGCATAATCGGTGGAAACATACACATCCCCTACATCCTTATTAAAATTTTAATGAAGACTATCATACGCGAAGATTCATTCTGTCTATCAAGCGGCAGACGTAACATAAACAGATATTGAGACGGTATACATTACTTATGCATAATATATTTTAAAGCACTTTTGCGTCTAGGCTCTTGATCGCGTATACAGTCATCGCTTTATTTCACGTTAAAATTCACGTTATTATAAATTTAAACTTGGAAATTAAGAATATTTTATACAAGGATTTAATATTATGGCGAAATACGATGTCCGGGGAAGAATTTATGAACACGATCGGAAGGAGTCGTTATTAGTCTCGTTTAACGTATACAGATTACCGAGAAGGAGGTAAGCGTTTCCAGACAACGGAGTCATCCGGAGCCTTGTGTAATCTGTAACGACGGCTGTAATCTCCCCCCGCCGATCCCATTCTGCGCGCGCGGCGCGCAAATAGATTGGCGCCTTGAAAAAAAATCTCTCAGTAATATCGGAGAAAAAACGTCATTACCGGCGAGGTCGTAATATCGAATGTATGTTGCGCGCTTTGGGTTTTCTTCGGAGGCGCAGAAACGCTGCCGCCGCCGCCGTCGCCGGACGAAGCGAGCGGGCGAGTCCGAGAGGGTGTCGGGGAGGCTCTCGCTCGCTGAGAGGTCTATTATTAAAATTGATGTTGCAATGGCAATAAGCGGAATTGCTGGGTATTAAATTAAATTATTTTAATGTGGCAGCAAGGGCGCGAGAGCGGGAAAGGGGAACGGAGGGGGTTGGATGGACGATCGCTCGGCGGAGGTGCGGCTTGTAATATCCACTGTGCGGATCGTAAGATTGAACGTACCGCGGCGTGGAAAGTGCAACAATTTTGTACATTTTGATACGCGGCGACCCTTTGCGACCCGTAACGACGCGCGGAGAGAGATCTCACGAGCGCGGCGGCACTTCGCGAACTTCGAAACATTTGAGGATCGTTTAACTCTTTGCCTCAGCCTTCAGAAATCGCTAGTTTTGTTTTAAGTTTTTTGTTCTTATCAATGGGATTATATTATATTGCTTCTTCTTGCGTAACGTTAAAAAGCGCCGATTATTAGATAACAATGTTCCTCACAAATTAGTTTGGACAATCTTGGACAATCAAAATCTTACCGCGATACCGTCTTTTTTTTCCCCAGATCTCCTTTTTCGCTTTGCTCGCGTCCAAGTATTAATCGACGAAGAACAAACAGCCCGGTCGACTCGCCGGTGTGTGCGCAAAGAGCACACAAGCTCCGCGAAGCGAAACGGATTCTCGCCCTTGGGAGAGAGAGATATCTTTTTCAGAAACGTGCACCGTTGAACATCGACGACTAACTCCACCTCGCAGCCCTCTGTTTGCCCGAGAGGCGCGAATTATGACTCCCCAGTGTCAATATGTCAGCGCGGATATTTCATCCACGGCGCGGCCGGCGGCGCGGCGGCACGCCTCTTTCGCGCCACTTTCGTGCGTGTTACATCGCACTTCTCGATACTTTTACGCCGGCCGCCTCGCATAAACTCTGTTTGCCGCCTGCTTTCGCACTTTCCGTTTCTCCGGAACTCGATTTTCGATCTTTTCTACCTTTACGCATTGAAGTCCACTCTGAAAAATCTTGGAGAGAAAATCTATCAGTCCTTATACGAAGCTGTTGAACGAAGTAAAGCGAAAATGGGATAAAATTAGATAGAGTTGTTAAAATAGATCTTCGTTCATTCTTGTGTAAGGTATTATATATGTAAATTAATATATTTAAAGTATACAGAGTGTCATCCCTTAAAACCCTATCAATTTTCTTACCCATTTCTTAAAACAATAATCGAGTATTTTGATTGACTTCTCTAATTAATGATTTCATTTTTTCCCTGCTAACGATGGTGATTAGCGACAAAGATTATTTCTTTTTATTTCTGCCATTCGTTGTATCGAATCAATCACTTTATATCAGATGATCTTTTATAATGATGTATTTAGGAGAGAATGCTGGAAAGGATATTACAAATGTTGAAGCAGAAGGATCTTCCTGATCTTGAGCTTAAAGCCAACAAGGCTTTAGTAGACGATTTATGTTTTGATCAATGTCAGACAAGCAGTCTATCTTATTTGTTCGAATTTCTCCCTCCTCTGCGTGTTTACATAATCGTTACTTCTCTTGCGTTATCTAACAAACTTGAAAAAAAAAATAGCTTGAACAAATTACCGCGACGGCTGGGATGCGAAAATCGACTGTATTTCACGTTAAGTGTGGTTAGTGCAAAAGGATGGTTGAGAGCGTTTGTTCACGTAGTTCAAGTTTCTCTTCTTTTCTCTCCGTTGCCTCCCCCCCTTATCGGGTCCATGTTATCGGTACGTGAATCGATTTCCGATCGGACTTCCACTTGCACGGACGATAAACTATTCTCCCGTAAGATCGCGACGTCATGAATTATTCCCTCGAATGACTGCCGAAGTCGAGCAGATTTCAGGGACGACCTCGTCGTCTCGTTGAAGGAGGATTGAAGGACGCGAGAGAGAGAGGGACGAGGGTGACGGATGAGATCGTTCTGCCGTACAAAACTCGCGGACGCTGATGGGAATCGATAATATCTGCTATCTGTATCGTCTGATGATGTTCGGATTTTTTAATACTTGAACGCTGCAATCGATTTAAAATTGATTGAATAAAGAATCCTCTAATTTTATTCGTTAAGATTAAGGTAGAAATAAGGGATAATTTTTAAACGTGTAAACTTAATTCCCACTATGAGTTTTGTAGAAAAAGAATAATATAGTTTTTTTTTTATAACACTTTAGCTTACGTAATCTTTTCTTCATTATAGCATAATTTTGCGATGTCCTCAGTAAAGAAGGAGCCGAATGACTTATGAAATCTAGCAAATATTGCCGAAGGATATCGTCGTTGTCGTCGTCGTTGTTGTCACAATGTTGTAATGGATGGACGCGGTTACGGGCCAAGAAGAGGAGTCGTCAGTCGTTGTGGTCGATGCGACTGCCGCCGTAGAGTCAAGATGGAGAGGCTAAAAAGAGAGGATATCCCTCGGGCGGTCGTCCTTGCCCTCGCCGGTCGGCCCACGTCAAGGCCATCTTGCTTCGGGCGCAATGCACCCGCCGCTGCTGCTGCACTTTCCCCGTCTCTCTCTCTCTCTCTTTTTTTGGCTCCGGGTTCGTCTAATGCACCATTCGTCGTCGCTCCACTTCAGCTACCCTGTTCTGCGTACTGTAGGCTGTATACAGACTTGGCTGTTTCTCCCTCCTCATCGGCTCCTGCCGCTCAATTTACGTGCAGACAAGTTACACAGTTATAGCCATCTTTATCCCTCTCTTTATCCACCTTCCGTGCTACCCGTGTGTCCTGCGTCCCCGCGATTCTTCTTCGCCTTTGAGCTCCCTTGCGACTCCAAGCTATCGCCGCCGATCGGCGCGAGATGCATCTCTCTTTTCTTTTCTTATCCCGTTAACCCTCGCCCTCTTCTCTCTCTCTCTCTCTCTCTCTCTCTCTCTCTTTCTCTCTCTCTCTCTCTCTTCATCCGCTTCCCCTGCTTTGTCGCTATAAATATCCGGCGAGACGTTATTTTTAACTTGGCGCCTCGTCGACATATGCTCGTGCCGAGCGATGATGGAAGCTACACGTCAAACGGATGTGAGATTTATATCGAATCATTGTCAATCAGATGACCTAATTTTATGTATTTTTAACGTATTATTAACTTTTATCCAATTTAACAATATATAGAAAATTTTTTGGTAAATACTTCACTGTTATAACAATTGTATGCAAATCACATCTGGATTTTCTTAAATTATGAAGAATCTTATTAGCTACGAGTGTGATATAAATGGAAAATAAATCACTCTGGTATAAATGTGGTAATATCACAAAACGTAATACATATTTGAATAATTTGGAATGTTTTAAAATATTAGAATTCCAAAAAATTTTCTAACCATAGAGCTATCGTGTAGACTGTGGAAGAATAAAATTATAAACTTTCTTGTTTTAAACTGTAGATGAAATCTGGTACCATCTTTTAGTGCCGTCAGAGACTCGTGATTTTCTGATCCTCTTGGGAGCCATCGACGTCTTTTGGACTCCTGTGCTGTTTGAGTTGGGATCGGTCGACATTTCTCTCGCGCCCTGCATTGCCTCCGCTTCTCGTGCGATCTTCTCTTTCTACTTCTCGCCATCGCTTCTGTCTCCCTCCGGCAGTTTCGCCACTTTTTCTGCCTTCTCTTCCCGCAATGTTCTCTGGAGCATGACGCCGGCCGTTGATTAGACTCTCCCCTCGCTCCCTTCCACCCTCCCCCGTTCCCAGTCAACCCCTCCTTGCTTACCTTCCGCGCTTCTGCCTCGCTCCTTTTTATCGTGACTGCGTGACCTTGCCAAGGTCGGGTGAACGAACAGCAGTAGCTGCAGCGGAGGTGACGTTGAAGATACCAGCGTTAGATCGCAAGAGATGATACAATCTTTACATTATATGTATATCATGGCTCCGATATGCGTGTAGTACGTGTGGAGTGTCTCATAAACGTGCTAAAATTTAATTGGAGATTCTTTAATGAGATTCCTCTTAAAAACGTTCGTGAAATTCTTAATTTTTTTTTGATAATCTCGTTCGCGTTTGGGAAACTCGACAATCGCCGTGATTCGATGAAACCGATTTGTGATGTCCACAATAACCCGCAGCAACGCGATCTGGGAAATTGAAATTCCACGTAAAGCAAGTTACAGTGATAAAACGAGCGTTCGCCAAAGGCCGGTGGCGTTCCATTCGTCTCGACGGTTTATTGGCCGCGAATCAAAAGTCAGTTCCAGCCTGACTCGCTGTTCATTTCCTGCCCTTCTAATCACGCGCGTGGTCTCGCGACCGCTCTCGGGACGAGATTGCCTAACGAGTGCGGCGATTCCGTGCTTTCGTTCCTTCGTTAAGCCGACAAATTGACGATCGTTCCGCAGGTAGCGTCGCGACTAATTCGGTCCGGCTATTAAAACTCGCTTCCTCCGCTTGATTGCGTATCACGAAACGTATCACCGCGCCAGAAGTAATAATCGCGCCGAAGAAAAACCCCGTGCGCGCTTCATTAATACCGTTTCGTAAGCGCACCACCTCCTTTTGTCCTTATCGCCAGGAAGGAACTTAACGGCGACGCTAATGATATCGGGTACGGAGATAGATAATCAAGCTTATTGTTGCGTGCTCGCATTACGATCTGAATTCTCGATTTACTGAACCGGATTTACTGGAATGCCGTTTGCTCTTCCGCTCTGACCTTTAAGCGTGTTCTCTCGAGTGTTCTGACAGTCGCCGTCTTCATTTACAATTAATTTTTTTAATTTTTAATGTGTTTTTTTTTAAGCTAAAAGATTGTTTAGATTTAAGTGGATGATTTCTTTCTAGCAAGTCTAAAATGGCGTATAAAATGTATTCCGCTAATATTTAATGGAGTCTTCAATAATTGATTTCTGTTACGATCTTGTTAAATTCATGAACACGCTTTTCCTTGACGATTAACAAAAGCTGATGCTTCAGAGGCGTGTCTTACACTGGAAACTACTCATCGAACGTATTAGATTCTTGTATGGTCTGAAAATTGGATGCGCTAACATACGCGACACGACGATGAGAAACCGGCTAACAGGACGATTAATCAATTAACTAGTTTATAACGAGAATGAGATGACGGACGGTCTTGCAACGGCGCCGGGTAAACGACAATTTGCAAATTAATAGCGCTGTCATTAAGCGGTCACAGCGTAAATCGCGAATGTCGTCCGGCAATCAACGCCTTCTTCGTAGTCGACGCGCGTGGAATGACGATATCCCAGAAAAATGCCTATTCGAGATTCCGCACGGTGAAGAATGCTGTAAGAAACGTGTGACGTTTGTATAAGATTAACCTTCCCGGGGGGATCCGAGACGTGCGTCAATTAATGCGCCGCCGATTAGTCGCGCGGTTCGCGAATGCACGATTGAAGCTTTACGAGTTCCCACATCAAATGTATATACGGATACTCCAGAAATTCCGGATTGCATTTTTAATCGATATTGAGATTACCTTAAAGATATCTCATACGTTTGAGTATTTCGAAGAGCACGATGTCGCGAGTAAAATTATTGTGCCGCTCCGTATGGTATCTGGACATTTATTTAGTATTCGAATATTTGTGACGCGGCTCGGGAATCGAGTTCTTCAGGTTTCTCCTCGCGTCTTCGTTTTTCCGTAACTTCATTTCACCTGAAGCTTAGATTTGTAGATCTAAATTTAGTCGGCGCGAGGTTTCTCGCGGTCGTAATTACGCCGCCGCCGCGTATCGGCGCGGCGACGCAACGGCGCGAACTCGGAGAAAGACGGCGTTTACTTTTGTATTTGCATGAACACTTAATACCTTCGGACGAGCGGCCTTTTGCGATGCGCGTGCACGCGGGTCGTTTATGACCGTTAATACATAACTTCCTGTGAAGAAACGCACAATAACTGCAGTACTGCAGATATCTGCCGCGCTGCGCTGACACGCGGTTGCATTGAGATTCTTTCGACGCGTTCCGATATTCAAAAAATTATTTCGATGGCAATAACTGCGATATCGCTAACAAAGACGTATATTGACATTTGTAAATTTTTTATTGCTGTAATTGCATAAAAATGCACTTGGAAATTTTTCTGGAAGGACGATTTAAACCAGAAAGTATAAAATTGAGAAGCAGTTATAAATTTTAAATCTGTAAAAAGTTTGATTATTTGTTAGATGAACAATATTGTTATTATATTCATAACGTTAATTTTGTGCAGATTTAAATAATTATTAGTTTTATTCATCTTTATATGAATTCGTTTACTTAAAATTGCTTCGAAGATTAGATTCTGAGGTAGCGTAATATAGCTTTTTTTGGTGTTTCTATGAAAGATTATTTTCTTTTTCACGAAACAATTCGACGTAACAATCTGCAGAGATACGCGTTTGTAGATTCGCCGTAATCGTTTTTATGTTTCTTCCGATGAACGACACACTCACGAATCACTGCTGTAAGCGTAACAAATAGCGCACGTAGATCGTGAAGACGATTCACACAAGATGTTCGTAAATTGTTGTTGGGGTGGTCGCGGCTTCCCATCTACACGGAAGTCTCGTAGCGCATTCTCATCACCACGACCGTTCGTGCAGAAATCGCGAGAATTGAATAGCTCGTCTCGAGAGAACGAACGTCGGTCCGGCGGAGAAGAGATCCTCGATTTTCCAGACCGCGGTGGTCTCTCGCTGTTACGCATTTCCTGCGTCCTGCGGGGAACGGTTCGCTTTAATAAGCACGATATCTATATTTTTACCCGGCATCACTGTAACGTAATAAAAGCTCGTTACATTATGCAATTTGCTTTAAGCGATCCGCGCGACGATACGGCAATAAAAGGCTTACAAATCTAGTTTTACGACTTTGGACCGGCGCGGCGCTCGTTAATCACGCGTAGTAACACGGTCATTATTTTATCGAAGAATAATTTTCCGCGAAGTAGCGAGCGCGCGTATCTTATAGATTATGCCTAATTTACATACTGTCTACTGCAGAAAGTTCGCCGTTGATCGAAATCCGTCGTAAATGCATATTAGAAATTGAAATAGGAAGACCGCAATAAAGAAAACGAAGATACGGAAGAGGGGTAGATTAGGTTCGCGTGCTGTCGTGGCGTGATGCAAAACCGTCTTTTCAACCGCTTTTTGCCGCCGTTAAACTCACCCCGGCGACTGTAATTAGTTGAAATGAGATTGTTCGCGACACGGCATCGTGTCATCCGATGATTTCCCGCCCCGCGACGCGTCGCGACGCGACGACGCGACGATCTCATTCGTGCTCCGTGCTCCCCAGGACTTTTGCTCGCTTTTTCTGCATCACCTTTTTCCGCGAACGCGCCGTGAGCGAGCCCAATTACGTGCCTATTCAGTGACTGTATCCATCTAGCTGTGGCTGACGCGGGAAGAATGAGTCGGATAAAAATCTCTAGTCGGCGCTGCCCGGGTGAAGGTGTGGCGGACGACGCCGGACGACAAAAGGTCGCGCGTCTCACGCCGACCCATCTTCCCTCCCTTTTGAACTCCGCTTCTCTGGACTCCTCTCTCCTAATCCCTACCGATCTTGCCGAGCTGCGAGCGGAATGGACAGGACGGAATCATGTCGGCGACCTCGCAAGGTCCCGCCAAGGTCGAACGTTGAGCTCCCGAGTGAGCGAGCGAGCCGCCAGCTCTCTCTCGAGAGATGCTGATCTCTCCACCGCGGCGAGATCGCCAGCGCCCGCTGCCAGCATCCCGCTGCCAGCTGCCACTGTTATTGTTCGGCACATCGACATCGTGACTCATTTCGGGACGAATAGAACGTTACCTGTCACACTCGCGTGTCCTTTGTATTGCGACGCGAGGATTTCGGAATTTGATCGTCGTTACGCGATGGAAATAATTGCGTCATTAGTTAGACTAATCGCATTTCGTATGCTAAGTCGAGAACTTAGGAAAGAACACACAATGTGGAAAAATACTGGAAGCCATCCAGCAAAGCTCTTTAGTAGAAAGTCTATCTAAAAGTGAAATGGATACTTTTAGCAGAAAGTAAAAGCGGAATCTCTTCTGAATCTTTAATCTTGCTGTTCCACTTTGGTCCTTTATTTTTGCAATGAATATATGTATTTGTTTTTATATTTTCAATCTCTATTTACAATTCAAAATATATTTGATCATGATTGTAATCAAATATCAAACGTAATAAATAAGTACAGGAAATTAACAGAACAGCAACATTAAAATAGCTCGAAGACTATTTTATAGGTATAAATAATATAATTCAAAAAAATGTTCGTTTTATTAATATTTTTGTGCACATTTGTCCAAGTATTTTGTGATGAAAGAAATGCTTAATAGAGCACAAACAACTTATGTTCATCAAAAGGATGACGGCCCGACGGTCGTGACGTGCAGAATTTCGGGATGAGACGGTCTCCTTTCAGCTCTCAATGCCGGACGGCGATCACGTATACGGGTCATCGGCCCGAAACGGTCGTTTCTTGCGAAATTTATCTCATCGCCATCTGGTTCAGTGGCACCGAGTAGCACGCGGGATGGGCGGGGAGAGATCAAGAATATGGATATCGTAATCGAATGGCCGGTTGGCTAACGTCGCGCGGCGCCGTTTTATTAAATCTCCGGTTTGCGGCGCAGTAAGGCGAAAAGCAACGATCAAACCAGTTTACGATAACTTAACAGACTTACGTGCGACGTACGGGGCAACGTGCCCTTCCTGCCTCCCGTTTCTATCGGCCTATCTAGCTTCCTTCGCGTATCAAACAATTTTCCCTTATCGATTGAAAAATGATCAAGGCCGTCGCGTATCTCTCTTCTCGCGCCGAGTAATGCTGGCATGTGCCCGCATGGTGCGTGCTATCGAGGTCTCATAGTTCGTTCACATGGCGACGGAGTTGGCGGCGACGAGACTCTCCTCTAACGTGTTCTTGGCGCCAGGCGCCTACCAGTGATTCCTTCTGCGGCGGTGGGTTACCTCCTCGCGTGCACGAACTGAGAAACGATCGCGTCTGCGAGTATCGTCGCAGAATTTCTCGCATGCGATCGGTATACTTGGGCCGTTGCTTCAGCTCGTTTACTTGTCGATGTATTGGACGATCACGGTTTGTAAATCTATCATTACAAGGACCTCCTCTAATCCATAATGAATGAGAAGAGAACCAAATCTCTCTCGTTTCCTTAAAAATTATGGAGGAGCCTGACGTGTTCTTATAACGATCACGCGAAACCATGAAAAAGAAAGGACAATGAGATAAACGGTTATAAGTACGTGTAAAAAAATTTTGATCGAAAGAAGCGCTTTTGGACCGGCGGAAATTAAGTTAAAAGTTAATAATGCACGCAATAATCTAACCACGGGTAATGAAAGGGTTAAAGTCGTTGAACTGTTGCCGCGAGGTATGCACTATGTTAATAGTATGGTAATGTGACACGAGCAGGATATTACCGCTGGAAAATGTGCGCGCGCGCGCGAGCACGCGAGTGCATCGATAAAATGACTAATAAAATGATTACGATTACGCCGGGCCCCGGCCTAATGAGGAGAACCCATTAATCTACTGGCGTGATTAGTGCGATGTAAACGGCGCGCGGCGCGCGCGCGCGCGAAGGTCGACGGCGAGAATTCACCTATGCCCGATTATTTACGGGCGCGCTCGTACCTCATCCTCTTTACCTCCGGGCGGTCCGCGCACGTCATTCGAAAGGCATTACCACGGGGTCGTCGGTGCTAAATTCATTGCGCAATGTTGTATCTTTTGTGAAACACGTCGCGACGACCCGTTCGAATTTCAAATCGCTCGGGGTAGAAAGGAGCAGGTACGTTTGAACAGCCAGAGAAATTCGAACACTTTTTAATCTTGCGACGCACGATTTTTTAATTCTATCCCGAGATTAGTATGTTATGTTTGAGCGTAAAATTGCGCGATTATCAACTTTGATCGTCGAGTAGTAACGTGGTGTTGTTTTTAATAAGAATAAGTTTAGATAAATCTTTATGAAATATATACTGTAATTCATATTTAATTTTTTCGGATGACTGGATCTGTCTCCTATCATCACTGTTTTTGAAGCAGATTATTTGATCGTGTTCAAAGTATTAGGAAAGATATTGTTTTCTAATATGCGTGAAATATGGAACAGGATTAAATATTCCACAATGGAATTTCTTAAAAATACTTTTTGAAAGTATATTAATTAATATTAAAATAATGTGTTGAATTAAATTAATCTCTTCAGCTGTACATCGATATTTCACGAGTCAATTAACATTGATATATTCTTATCAAGCAATACTCGCGAGAAACATGTTCTTTCCTCTGAGTCGATTCAACGTAATGGAAGTTGCACGGTATTGTGCGAGCCGCCGTAATATCTCTATAATAGCCGTTAACGACTTGCAGAGGGTACAACGCACGATAAATGCAGGTAAAACGCAGTAGCGAGGATTGAAACGTTAACCGCAGAACGAGCGCGCTGTTCTACGCGTCCGTATCCGCGTACGTGTGCGGGCGTTGCGCCGCGCGCTGCTTAAATAATACGTAAAACACTCGGTCGAGATATTCGTGGTCATTAAAATCATCCTACACTTCGCGCGGACCCCGTTGCTCTTCGCATTATAGCTACATTTAACGATACATTACGCTCTCCTGCCGGCCATTAAGACGTGATTATCCTTAAACAATAGCTCTCTCATATTCCCCTAGTCGTTATTAGCGGGAATGGGGCGGTAACTGAATTAACGAGTGCGTTCTCCATACGTATGTATACCACGGAGATTTGCCGGGTTCGAAAAAACATCCGTCAAAGACAACGGTATCGTTGATACTGCCGCAGCGATCGGTTATTACTGTCCTTACCGTTAACCACTTAAAAACCCAACAACTATCAAAAACACTGACGGGAGAAAAAAAAAACGATCGTTTTCGAATGCCTGAAGAGATATGTAAAAACGGACACTAAAAACGTAACAAGTCCTCTCCACAAAAGGAAATTGGGGAATGCGTAATAAGGAAAGGAGACGTTTAAATACGAGTTACGTAATGTTACGTCTGAGGTATCTTTTTTATTCTTCTGCCGAACGTGAGATGTACTAACTCATAAAAAATTCCTTTAAAGCGAAGAAACAGACGAACGTGCTCTCTTGAGAGTTTGTGCATTAATTGTTGGATTAATTTTTGGTAAACAGATGTAACTAATAACTATGAAATTTCTATGTTATTTGAAATTAAAGAGAAGAATATCTCGCGAAAACGCAATATCCCGATGGCGCGCCGCGAATCCATTTAAATTAGAGACGCGATGTGTCTGTTAGAATCGTTAATAATCGAATTACCTGCGCGCAGCTCGCTAACTCGATTCCGTCCGTTTTCACGGCGGCGTATCGGTCCGGGAAACAGGAAGACCGAACTTACCCACCGGCTTCATTAAAAGCGCTTCTCGCTCCGCGCGGGATCTCGATTGTCGCGTTTACCTCGTTAGTTAAGGATCTCGATAAGAGGAAGTGTACGCACCTTTTGCGAAGTTCGTTGGCCTCGCGATGTTCGTACGAAGAACTACTGTGTGTAGGTACCTGGAATATTTCAGATAGAAACTCGTCATTTGCCACTATCTCGGTATAGTGTTACATTGATGATTGTTATAAATATATTTTTACAATTTCTGCCGTGTCGAGATGGCGTGGCGACCTCGCGGCTATGGTGCATTTATTCGCGGATTAACGATCGTAGTTAGATTGTTGGTTTTCTTTTTTCGCGCGAAAGACGAGGAAATCGTACAAGTCGACGCGAGGCGATACGCCTGAGTTTCGCTAATGATCGCGGTGGCAATTAGTTAAAAACAAAAAAGCCCCTCCCTGTAAATCTTCTCTAACTAATTACCTTTTACACCCCTCCCAATCCCCGATGAGTAGAAGACCACACGGGCTTTCTCGGGGCGACCTCGCGGTTAAACGCTAATTATTATCCCTGTCCGCGATAAATTAAACTGCCAGAGTCTACCTTCGAATATGGCTGTTGTGCGTATGCACGACGCTTGATGGAGGATGGCACAGACGTGGCACGGTGCGCTACTCTCCCGCTTGTTAGATTTGCGTTAGCCTCCTATTCTGCAGAGTTAATTCGCGTCACACATACACACACGCGCAACGTGAAATCACGCCCTTACTATCGCGCGTGAGCGGAATGTTCGGACGTCTTTAGAGTTGCCGACAACTTTTATGGGCAAGCGAAAAATAGAGACGACTAATGCATGCGAAGTCTATCTGCTGTTGTAAGTTTCCTCCCTGGCTAACTTTCCTTTTTAGGATGTTTTGTCGTTTGGCGTATGCACAAAATTATTTCAGATTTTTATAATGCATAACTGCATAGTTTACATATCCTATATAATTAGTTTTATCGCTCTTGTCTAACGCTTTTTACGCTTTATTCTCAAATCTTAAAAGATTTGTAGATAACTTTCTTCTTTTTTAATAGCAAATATACACTGTAGAGAGGACTCGTATCTACCTTGCTGTACTCGCTACCCGCTACACTATTCGTTTTTCGCGATAAACGCCAGTAGTCCCGATAAGTGGCGTTCTTGAGCGGATCCATTACACCATCGTTAGCGACGCTTATCTAATTAGCCTTCGCTGTAGCCTGCTAATAAAGATGCATAAAGCAGCGACGGGATTTTCGCTGAAGATGTATGATATTCAAATATTCGTAATATCCACGAAGCAGTAACGTCCGATAGTTTAAGATGAAAGAGATCGCATAAGGCATCACTTGGAAATCGATGTTAAAATATTCGTATGTCAATTATCGGAAATTAATATGCAAGCTAAAAGCCTCATTTTTCAATGCCCCTCTTCCGGTTCTTATTTATTTATTTATTCTCGTGAATTCCCAACATTATATTGATAAATTTAATTCTGCTATCTCTATTCTGCCACTGATCCTTTTAATTCCACTTTGAGACATTCCGAGATTTAAAGTACGATAGTCCTGCGGACATTGCTCCTATACTTCTGAATTTTATTATTTCTTTTCAAAAGTAAAACTTTCAACTGTCGCGCCTTCAGGAAATTAAAATAACATTTATAGCGAAATAGCACTTTTTACGGCTTGAAGGTAATTGAGCAGACGAAGTAGTTAAAGCTTATCTCCACCCTCGAAAGCCAGAATTACAGGAGACGATATTCGGAGCGCTTCCGTTACTGCAAATTAAACTGCTCTCATATAGATGATATCGCTTGACCTTTCCGAGAGAATTGTTTTCCATTGCCAGGGGATCGATTCATTATATACCGGTCCCTCCGAGGGAACCACTTCGGGAAACGGTCTCGAAATGACTCGATGGAAGTGGAGGTAGTGCAGTAGAAGGTTGTGCCATGACCTTCGGCTTCTTTGAATCCGCCGGGAGCCCCGTCCCGTCACGTAGCTTCGATACAACGCGTAATGACAGTCTCGAAGAGAGAAACGCACGGTCGCCGATAGCGAATCCGGTCGCGACGCAGAATAGATTGCGCATCGATCAGCTATCATCATCATCACCGAAACGTGATCGCTACCGGCATTAACTTACGCGTTTTCCCCTCTACAATGTAACAATCAGCACCAATTTGCCGTCCGGATATTGCCGCGCGTAGTAGATGCACCCTCGCGCGTTCTTTCCCTGCCTCCGCGAATCGTTACTCGTAATCAATCGAAATGATATTCTTCAGCGACGATTCTCATGATTTCCAATGGTATTGTGAGAGAGATAAAGTTCTCTCGAGGAAACTTCTTGCTTGAATACGGTTATAAAAATCGTGAGTCTCGAGAAGTAAATTTTTATAGGATGTGTATAAAAGAGAAATAAAACTACAATAAAAATTGAAAGAGAGGATACTATTCTGCAGCAAAAAAGTCCTTAAAAATATATCTTAACTACCTACATGATCTTAGTTATATTTGACTATAAAAGCCTTAAGAATATCTATCATGCTTCCTGCAGTATAAAGCGAGATATATTATCTTTATTACTTTTTTAGAAAATTATTTTTGTTTTTACGAAATCAACATTTTTCTTAGTTCAGATCCCTTTGTACGTGATTTGGTGAACGGCACATAAATTTATTTCATATATTATCTTGTTTTTTGATTGTAGATTCCCAGATGGAACAAGGCTACAGATCGGAGGTCCAAGAACGGGCGCTCGTCGTATCCCTGCAGATGTTCAGCCTGATCTTGGAGCGTGGTGTATCTTTGCTGAAAGCTCAGCTAGATAGCGAGCAGGAACCGAGGCTGGTGGTCGGCGAGGATCTCCAAGTGCTTCTACCGGCTATTAAGGTATTTTCCCCCCTCTTTCCCCCATCAATACGTATCGGTTGAGCGAAGTCTTAATTGCGTTTCGCGACGCGAGTCGGCGAGCGTAAGTCAATTTCCGAGTCGAAACGTTGCCTCGATCACGTCCATCGTCCGTAGCTCGCCATTACGGAATAATTAGATCTGGGAGCAGTGGCGGTCAACTTTTCAACTTCGTGCTATTTCATGTGTCATATCGCGATATTTTCATATCTCGAGAGGCAACACAAATATTACGCACGTACTCGTAAAAAAGAGCTTTCATCCCCCGTTCGTCGCTGTAGCTCGCTCTCGCTTCCCACGGGATAATTTATGGTGGGCCGCTGGTTGATTATCACTGGTCCAGGTCGCGGCTGCATCAATCTGGAAGGCGCCGGGTTTTCCTCGTCAGCTCGATCCGATTCTACTTCCCATCGCTGTCGCAGCCCCTCCTCCCCCCGGATTCGAACGCGCTTAATCATCGGAGAATTTATGAAGCGCCGCGAGAGAGTTTCGCACCCACGCATCCGCTGGTGGCCGATATGTCAGATCCAGAATCCGATCCGATCGCGTCGCGACTTGTTACGCAACTCAACATTCACAATTAATTCACCTATCGCACGTTATCGCGAACGTGCATACATTTCATTGATTAATAATCGCTTTGTGAGCAGACATGGGAACCTTGAAGTTACCGATTTCTTAACTTGGTATATTATGTCGTATAAAAGATTGATCGTAAAATGATACGGTAATTAGTGATTTAGCTACACAAGATGAGAAGAATAAGGTCAATAACCAAAAAAGCGGTTGAGGATGTTGCTTGAAATGAAGCTTGAAGTGCTTAAATAAATGTTAATTTTACGATAAAAGAAGTTATACGTCGTACAATCTTTTCGGAATCACGGAAAATGACGGATTGTTACTGATTAACTCGATTTTACGGCATTAAATTATTATTAGATAATTTTGCTAATATACGTGCTGTGAAATTAGCGCGTCTGCATAGCCACTATGTATTTCTTGGCTAACGAGAAAAAGATATAAAGAAAAAAAAAGGAAACAATGATTACTATCGGAATGCGAGCTGATACAAGGAATAATAGCCGGACTCGCGCTTACGACTGAGGTGAGACCATTAATATTGCCGATAAAGTAGACGCGATACAAGGCCGCTGTGGAATATGTTTCACTTTATGAGGATGGATGGACGTGCTCGATGAAAAAAGCATCTCGCGGGAGTGTCTATAAATAGCGAGGTACTTTCGCGCGTTTCTCCGACAGTTAAAAACTTGATAAGGTATAAATGAGGGAAATAAAAATCTGGGAAAAAAAGTATCTTCCTCAAATAAGATGTTTTTATATTAGGAAGAGAACATAATTCGAGAACGTCCTCGACTCGAGATAGTTGGGACTTTTGCTTGACTCCTCTTACGTAACTACTGTTTAAATGTTTTTATTAATAGTCTTTTGCGATGTTACTTTTTTTTATGTATAATCTTTTTTATTAAGAAATAATTTTTTAAAACTACTCTCGCATTTTCTTTTAATGCCAAGTTGTCATTATTTCTCACATTTAAGTATAGACCAAGATCGAAACGTTTCGAATTCTATAAAAGTAATTGCTTCTGAAAATTTAATTGAAATAAGGATTGTCTGCGTATCGGCATCGACATTCGGCTTGCGTTGGCTCTGCCTACACATACATTGATTTGGAATTGACGGAATTATAAACTTTATGTTCTCACGTTTGTTTCTGCAGATCTGGTGCGACTGGATGCTTTGCCACAGCACCGTTTGGAATCCTCCGCCGTCTTGCACGGATTACAGAGTCGGGTAAGTTTCTTAATGTTAAACCCAATAAAGGAAATGAGATTTGCGTGTACGCGGCCTTTAGTCATCGTATAGTGTTCAGCTTTGGTGGTGTCCCTAATCTCTTTATATTGTTTCGCAACATAAATTTCATTTGGCTTACGAACTGCCCCGTCTTGGATTAATTACAACTTTGTTGCGCGTATTAACCGCGCGTCGCGAAGTCATATACCCTCGGGATTAAAGTTAGATGCCAGCGCGTGAATATCGCGTGTGCCAGGACTGTAGCGTGCGACAGAACTGTTCGATATATTCTTGAACTTTCCGATCCTGCGGTTTTGCGGTCTGTGTGGTTCGAACCGGCCCATCGGCTTCCAGCGAATGCGACATTTACAGAGGAATTTACGCCGTATAAAAGTTCGCATTCATTGAGGCCGACGTGCAATGTCGGAAATGATGGATTGCGAGGAATTCAAGTGAGGGATTCAAGAATCTATTTATTACTTTATTAGTAATTGTCATTTTGAATAATCTACACATATATTTCTATTAGCTATTTCAGCCATATTTACTCGATAAAATTAATGTAACGAGAAAACTAGATAGAGAAACGATACAAACAATAATTCAAATCATTATACGTAAATTAAATATAACTTTTGAGATCCGAGTAGATAATAGCTTTTTTATAGCTTATTCAAATTTAAGAATATGTATAGTATGATTGAAAGAACGTACTTAATAACAACTTAGAGATTAAATAACTTTGTCGTCTCCAGCATTCAGTATTGATAAATACTGTAGATCCTGAAATTAATCATTTCCGAATATGCTTTGAGATTATTATAAAAGACGATATTAATTTGAAAATAATTGTTATCCGAACGTTTTTAGCTTTGGGATCGTAGTTGTTGCGTACGAGATATTTACTAACGCGATATGTAACGCGATCATGCTTATTGACAGCGGGCCTTGGAATAATTTCGATTCTGGGAGCGAGAAAGATCATTAGCGTGCACAAAGTGCTACCGTGTTGGCATCTAATATTTGACTGGCGAAATAAATTATATCCTCGTTTGAAGACGCCTCGGGCACTCCGGCTTTCAAAAATCTTCCATCCTGTTTACGTGCGGCTGTGCTACTTTTGAATTTTGACGCTACTGTTTTCAACGGAACGGAATGACGCGCGAAATCGGAGACAGAGCGATAAATTTGACAAGGAAGCATCAAATTCCTTGTATACGTCTCATTCGATCGGCCGTGCCAGCTTAATAGACATGAGCGTGTTCTAGCGAGAGCCGATATCTCACGGGGGGCGGGGAGGGGGGAGAGGTGATGGAAGTGAGCGTGGCGTAGGTCACGGTCAACCGCCTGCATCGCGTATCGAGGCTCGATCTCTCTCTCTCTCTCTCTCTCTCTCTCTCTCTCTCTCTCTCTCTCTCGCGAGTCGCGCGCGTTTTGCGCAGGTTCTCGCGGCACTATTTCTACCACCCGCTTCTTTCGCGCTCGTCGCGCGAATGCATAAGTTACTGTCCCGCTTTAATTATTACCGCATCGGTTCTAATTTCAACGAGGAGAGCGCGAGTTTCGCGGACGAGCGCGAGATATGGTGGGTCTATACATCGCGCTTTTGTCGAACGGATTAATCCTCCGAAGGCGCCGAGAGGGAGGAGAGATAGAGAAGGAGATTTGTAGGGTGGCTTTCGCCAACTCGCGCGCCGCGCATTCGGCCACGGCTTCGTCGCAGCTGCGCGTAGCGACTATTAATTCAGGTTGACACTTGAGGTGTTTTGAATTATGGCTGTTGTATCGGACTATTAATTTCTTCGCGCGGTGATTCCCCGGCGAATCGCACGTGGTGTGAGAAACTCGCAGGTAAAGACGTCGCGACACCCGCGGCGGCGGCGGTCGGACGACGTTCCCGTGGCGCGACACGTGTTCATGATTGTAATGTCTCGCTCCGTTCCTAATTTATAATTCTTGTACCGCTGCCGCAATTTGATTGACAAATTTTCGAAAAAGAAGGAAAACGACGGATCAATGTGTTATCACGGAGGTCACTGGCGCAAGGTACTGAAGTATCACGTTAACTTATGTCTAAAATACCGATAGTACTTCTAGTATTTCGGGAGTTCTATAAATTATCAGTGGATAGCTAATTGTATAATTGTACATAATCGTAAACAGCTGTTTCTTAAACGGACATAGAATTTTTGCTTTAACTGAAATTTGCGTGATATTAAAAATATATAAAAATATATTATCTTGGAACGAGTAATTAGCATGTTTAGAGTGCAGTACAGTTTTGAATTAAGGAAAAATAAATGAATCTAAGACAAATATTACAGAGAAATGATATAAAAAATTAATATCGTGAATTTTAATAGACAATCAGTTGAAATCATGATGCTTTTGAGCGCGATATTTTACGATTTAATTAATTCAATTTTATCTGATTTTATTTTATTCTAATTTTCTACTTGTTGAAAACTTATTAGAATAATATTTTGATTTACTTTTTCGTATGTACGAACTCGTTGGACTCCCGAATTCTAACGTGCCCCGCGCTGAATCACGTCATTAAATAAGGGACCTAACAGCACGGGAAAATCGCGACGCCCTGCAAATGCTCATGAGCTCCGCAGGCCAGCATTTCACAAAGGGGCCGGGTCGGCGCGTTTCGAATTGATCATACGCAAACGTGAGCGAATACTTTTTGGTGCGCGCTTCGTGCGCGCTTGCAGAGAAGACGAGAGAAGAGAAAGAAAGAGAGAAAGAGCAGTGCGCCGTTCATCTTATCGACGCACGGCGCGTCGTCGCTTCTCGGCGCGAGTTTCGCTAATGAGATAAAATAAAAGAAGAATAAGAGAGACAGAGCGAGAGAGAGAGAGGGATAAGAGCGCGAGAGTCACGCTTGTCCGACTGATGCAATCTACTGTCCATTAAACGAGCCTCAAGGCTCCCTCTTCCCCTCTTTCTCTTGCTCTTTGTCTCTCGTTCTCTCTCGTAACGTCGGTCTCGAGACGCAGGTTTTTTTTTTGCGTAACCAACAGCTACTATCTGCCGGGGATAGGTTAATCATTGTTGCTCGTTAGCGATTAACAATTACGTGAGTCAAGCGTTTCCTTGACAAGGACGCCGCGCAGCGCGAGACGCGCGATTGCCGATCCTCTCTCGATCTTGATCATCGTTGCACTTGGAACGGCGTGCGACCATTTCGATGCTGCAAACGTGGACGCGGATTTCGCGATGGCGAGTCCCATGGCAGACACGATTAATCGATGACCTTTAGTGACGCCGGCCGATAAATCGCGCCGGAAACTGCACGCACTTTTGCTCTGTCGCGAAATTAAGCGATCGGTAAAATCCCCTTATGATTTTCACGTGATCTCCTTCGGCGCATCGTCATCGTGGTCGTGCATATGTATCATATGAGATTCTATACCTGCATGTTGGAACGGAGTTTACACGCCAAAAATTTATGACCAAGTCCGTTCTTTTATGATGCGAGGCGAGCAATAAGTAATGTCGCCTTATTTCGTAAAGAAGCACTAACACACAGAATTAATACTTAAAGAATATAACCGTTGCATATTTCCGGTATTAAATGCTCTTGTTTTGTACAATGAGAATTTGCTCTTAGAGCCGCTATGCGCGACGAAAGAATTAATTGAACGAGCGACTTTGGCTTTACAGTAATACGGAAGTGGTAAATGGTAACGTATGCCCTGCCGCGGGTAGATCATTAATAACGTCGGCGGAACGAGCCGCCGCCGGTCATACGAAGTACATTAAATGTATAAATCCGTGATCTATTATTATTATTATCATCCACCGCGCGCATTACGCGGGTCCCTATGCCGTAATAATTTTCAATACGTAATTCTCGACATTGCTAATGAATAGTCGCGCGGGGATATATCACATTCGTACGAGGACCCGCGTTCCTTTTCCCCGCGACACCACCTCCTTCGAGTGCCGCAAATGGTTAGATATAAATTTTATTAGTTGCCCATTTCTTTTTTATCGCGCTCATTCTCGGATTTCAGATTTATGTATCTCGTCGTAAATACGCGAAATTGCGATACCGTCCCCCACGCGAAGGCGTGCGAAAATGCGAACGTGCGTTTCGTCACGTTCACGCGGAAGCCGCGAATCTCCGAAATATCTCGATGCATCTTCGTGCAACGCATCGAAACTGTATTTTTGGTAAACGGAATTTCTTCGGGAGCCTCGGTCACGTCGTGGTAATTGTGGTACCCTTGTGGTAAAAATTCGTCGCGTGACGAATGATCCAGAACCGAAAATATTTACCTCGTGTTAAGTACACGCCATCAGGTAGCCGGTAGCAGAGAAAATCAAGTAGCAATTTACCTGATTATTTTTTTTCATAAGCAAATGTTTGAGCAAGTGTTGTTTGCACAGCCGGCAACCTCACGGGTTGTCGGGCAATTTACGCCGTCACTCTTACAAAAACAATAATGAGGAATCTGAAATCCGTAGAAAATTAGTCCCGAATATTATTTCGAGGTATAAGAAGTTCGTCGGCCTCGCGGCGCCAAAGTGGCGTCAAGCAATCTTCGAAAGCCCGGTAAAAAATATAATTTAGGGAATTAAAGATCATTATACCGCAATTCAATGCGGCGTAAATTATAAATCACTCGATCGATGACTCAATCTCCGAAGCGAGCTCGGTTTAATCATGTAGAAAGAATTGGACCTTGGTATTATCGAATTCCTTCCTCATTCTTAGCTTTGAATTATGTATTAGAAGAACGATTGAATTCGTTTGAGTTTTGCCAAATCACGATGGACTTTCATCGTGACGTGCAGCCGTGAACATTCCTTCGGACTTTAGCTATTCTTAATGAATGTTACGAAATTTAGAGGAAGCTTATAATTCGATCCTCTTGTTGCAGGCCGCCAGGAGACGCGTGGAGCAGACTGGCGACGATGGTGAACCTTCTAGAGAAATTAAATTACACCAGGACGACTCTAATCCAAGGCAAGGATACGGAAGATCGTGAAGAAGGTAAAGGAATGTTTCCGATTATCTTTTATGCGAGAATAATTTCTGCCCACGCCAATGATAATCGCCGATTGTTTTACCTAAAGAGAAACAAATTAAAAAATCGTCAGAATCGTTTATACATCGCGAAAGTTGACACAAGTCAGCAGTATTAATTTTTTTTTTTTTCACATTCTGGTAATTGGGAGAGTTGTGCGAAATATGTCCGATCACGAAATCAATCGAAACAAGTTATTCGATTTGTGATGTCGGAAAAATAAGTTCAATACCATTAAATAATTCACAAAAACGGAGCTGAAATAAATCGAAAAAGGATATAATTAAAATTTTAATATAAGAGTTATTACTTTGTTAGCGAAAAATGTTAACGAATTTACTTATCGCTAATTATGATTAACTAATAGTAATAAAGTCCATTAATTTAAGTTTATTTATTTTTGCATCTCGATAACGTTTATTTTTCAACGCTCACGCGGATTAAGCGCGCGCGAACAGTGAGAGAAATGGCAACCGAACGAAACGCACGGATGGGATGCGAGCGATTCTCGCGGGCTGACCTGGACCAGACTTAATCGAAAAAGTCGCGTTCCTCGAAGTCGGTGAAGCCGGTGCCCGGTCTGTTGACCCGTAGATAGCTGGCGCGACGGTTGCGTAACGGTGAATACGTTCGACATGACCACTGCAATGCCATTCTCTTGCAGCCGTTTACTAGCGTGTGGCCAATGGTCTTTCAGCGTGCGTGCGAGCTACATCGCCACTATATGCATGCCGCGCGCATGTTATGAATACACAAATTGCATTGCCTCGAAGCCCATTCACGTGTAGACCTCGCCACGAAAACGACCCGGCTTTGCATCTTTCGCAGATTTCGGTGATTACATCTGTACGAATTTAGCATGCATTGTCGATACGTCCAACCGGATCATTAAACTCTTCAAGCTGTGGACATAGAACTGACGATAGTTTATCATTCTAGAGTAAATTCTCTAAAATAGCACAAATATAATTTTTTTTTTGGGTCAATTTTAGCTCGAGAAGAATATTACATTAATGGTTCTCAAAAGTGACGAAAGGACACAGCGTCGTGTTATTTATCACAAAAGTGTTGAGGGCTAGATTTTTATATTTTTCGATACTAAAACTAATTTTAGTTCTGTCGGCTTTGAACCTATGATCGATTGTTCTAATAGCAGTTGTCAACGATCATTGGCAGACCGACAAGAACCATGGCGATCGGTCGCGAGTGCGTACGCTTTTCGCGAGCGGAATACGCGGCAAAATTTTCTATTTTCGACAGATCACCAGACGCGATCGCGAGTTCGGTCTCGAACTGGGTCTTCCAACGGGTCCGGTCGCTTGGAAACGAGCGTTCCAGTTTCACGGCGCGTCCTTGCTCGCGGTACACTTACCTCTAAACCGAGTACGTATGCGCGGACGTCAATACGCGTGGCTCATAGTGAATATCATTATACGTGCATATCGGCGAGGGTACGGCCGATCACATGGCTGACTAGAATTAATAAGTTTGTCAAAGCCGTAATTCGATCTCGGCCTTTCGTTAACGCTACTATTGCCTGCCCGGAAGCGTCGTTAGCAATTAATTGAGTTTATTCATGATTAATTACTTAAATTTAAACAATCAAGTATTTAAAGACGGATTCAGATGAAGTAAATGAACGTGGACGAGCGAATAACTTATTTCGATGAACGGCGAACAGCGCCGTCAGTACTGGCGACGCGATAATGAGTTCGCACTTAAGCAAATTGTTCATTCGCGTTTATTTGCGCTTATATTTGCTTAGTATAGATTTTTTTTTAAGTGTAGATGCAAAAGGTTTAGAGAGCTCTGTGCGTTATTGACAAAAATATCTAATATCTAATATCACTATTATACGATTTTATTGCTAAGTGCAATTTTATTGTTGATGATTTATCTACGCTCATGTTGCATTAGGAAATCTTAACGTCGGACATGAAAGACAACGGATCGTCAGAACACACTTTACGCGATCACACTTTATCGATTTTAAATCGTGCTGCATAAACGTCTGAGCTCCTTTCGCGATACGTGATATAGATCTTTATGCGTCGATTATAATGTAAATTCAGGGTCTATTCGTATGCTTCTGAAAGAGGATCTGATTTGGCACGATCGCAAAACTTTCTACAAGGAGCATCGATCCTCGTGCATGAAGGATGTACACCGGTTTTCTACATTTGATTTCAGACTTGGAACTCGTAAAACTACCGGAAGATATCACGTTGGCTGGATTCACTCCTCTCATGCTGAATCCCCAGGACCCTTGCTACGTGGAGAAAACAGAAGATATGGTAATTTTACATTGTGTAATATCTTCAGTAATTGCACTGATATACGTATCTGCAAGATACGTGCTTTTCTTGTTGGTAACAAACTTTAAGTATGCTTAAAACAGAGTCTCCTATCTCGAGATATTTCAAAGTTCCGGAAGGGACTTTTAGTATACCAGTGTTATATACCGGGATATCCGCGCGCGGTCGCTCGACTTCCACGGGTTGGTTAAACTCGCAACGTGTTTTCAGGAAGTGGCTCAGATGTGCCTCAGGATAAGCAAGATTCTCTTCTTCGGTCAAGTGTTCTTGTGCGGCTTGGAGACACCGGTGCTGAAATTGCAGAAAAGCGAGACCGGCGTCAGCGAATATGTTTCCGTGGTCGAGGCTTCGAGCACGAGTTCACCGAGTTCGCCGCCGACACAGGTAAGTGGTAACTGTCGTAAATCTACAGTCCCACCTCCTCTCCTTCTAAAGAAAACGCATTCAGCGCGCTGAGGATTGCTGGGAGTCCCAGCAAATTCTCAATCCAAATTTTTTAAAGCAGCGAAAGAACGACCATGGTTTATCTTAAAATTATCTTCAGCTGATCTGGCACGTATATATAACAATAAAAGTGGATATCGCGCGAATATCAAAAATTTGTAAAATCATGTAAACAGTGACGATAGAGTAATTACGAAATGTCAAAGCGAAATTAAAGGTCGGGATTTTTCTTTTCGGAATTTTCAATCCGTTATAAATCCGATCCCTGCCTGGTTCGTTATCTAGGAATGGAATTAATTCACTTCCAGAGCGACTCGGAACTCCTGGTAGAAAGTTACAGCGAGGGGGAGGAGGAGGAGTCAATTCCTACGTTGAGAAGATTACCCTCGTGCGGCAATGTGCCCGACGATACGACGGCTCCCGTGGCGGCTGTCGAGATAAGGTCGCTGATCGAGAGGAAGGAGGAACTGGAGAGGCGGCAGCGGAAACAAGATCGGCATCGACAGCGAGTACAGGTGAGTGCGAAATACCCTGTAGCGAAATACCCTGGCGCGGTACGCAACCGGGGATGATCTATCGATTTGTCTGCACAACATACGACGATAGAGCGCTGCTTACTACACGTTGTTATGTTGTAATATCCGATTAAAATTGCGTATTAACCGGCGAACATTATTACGCAAAACGACAGCGTTAAGTAAACGAGGGTATTAGAAGTTTGTAACAATGTCCGTAATCAACTTCGGTACATGACTATTTGGTTCTCGCTTGTTCGAATTTTATGCATGAGTACGTGTCCAAAACTACATATTTTTACTTTAATGCAGGAGATAACAAATACAAGCTTTTATTTCACGGTAAAGTAGACTTTCCATAAAGATTGTCTCGCTTAGTATAAATTCACTTTTTAAACAGTATGACTTTTAATTAATTAATTTTAGTAATAAAATTGTTGGTCGGACAGCTCCAAATCCCGCGAATATCTCTGTGATCTGACTCACATTCCTCTTTCAACCACCTCAAATTTTAATAAAACAACGTTCGTATACGATATTAGAAAATTTCTATGTATCTATATTTATATTATCTTTGTGATCTCCAAGATTTTTTAAGACGGTGTGTCAAGCGAAAGAAAATCGCACCTGTAGACGAATTATTTGGAAGATACGCAAATAAATTTCAATGTAGCAGTTCGATCGTTCGAAGACTGCGCGCTATGAATGGCGTTCGAACGAGCTCGAGATCGATGAGGAATCTCGCCGCTTCCAAATTTAGCTCGCGCCGTATGCAGTCTTCCGTCGATAGAGACGTCCTACGCGAATATCGCTGTCGAATGATTGTCTAACCGCCGTCGATACCGATCTAACCGCCGCCTGTGTCCCTTGCCTTCTGTCCTGGATTTGTCGCCTTGCCTCGGAATAACTTGCCGAATCGACGAAAAGTACCGACTAGACCCATTCATCGTAGCTAAGTCGAACTAAATCAAGAGATTACAACACGCGCTTGACTTGTTGCGAACGAAGGTGGAGAATGGCTGTACCTCTGTGTCTCCTCTCCCCTCCTCTTCCTTCTTCTTTTCGCATTCCTCCACCCTCTGTTACACCACCCTGCCGTCCTTTTATTTCGGAGCGCGCGATCTTCTCTCACCGCAGACTCTCGCGCCAGCACGCAAGCCCGCTCGTTTTTATTTACGGCATCGAAACTCCTCCTTTTTGCATATTTATTATCTTACCCCAGCTTGGAGCCGGATTTTGTATGTATTATGTGGTCGGCCACGTTACTCTCTATCCTTCTCGGCGCGGTATCTTTCTTCTCGAAGAAAAAGAAAGACTAAGGAAAAGGAGCAGGCTGGTCAGAGATCCTGTACACGCGCGATTGTTCTATTTTTCAGTTTAATTTTTTTTATCGTCGATATAATTTTCAGTTTTAGGTATACTAACAGTATTATTACGTATTTAAATTCATTTAATAAAAAAATATAAGCAATTATAAAATATAGTCGAAACTTTTAAATATATTAAATAGAAAAAATAAATGTATGCATCTTTGCTTGGTTTTAAAATGGTAACCTAAATCCAGACTCCGCGATGTTTCCTCTTCGAGAAAATCCAAGCTTATCGGGTTTTTCCACACGCTACTCGAGACGGTGATATAAATTACTTGCCGTTTCTCGTATCTCTTGAATTTTTCGACCGACGCTTTTATCAGGAAGCGAAACTGGAAGCGGAACACGGATCTCGCTCCGTAACTCTCAGTCGTAGAATTGTTTCGAGGATAAAGTTCGGCGGAAGACCAATGCGACCCCGCCGAAATAAATAGCCGCGATATCGTAGCCCGTCGGTAGTTTGTTCGACAGTGCCGATGCAGGTTTTATCTTAGGTCGTCTTTCTCGCTCGCGTTCGGACGCTCTGCTTTTTTCTTTACGCGGACTTTTGCATATTCGATCGGCTTTTTCTTCTGCAAAACGCGATAACGACAATGTTAAAGTTATACTCGCAAACCTATATGTGGCAAATCTAATTTCTTTTTCTTTTGATATGAATTGTTTTCTCGACCGAACATTTCAAGATTCGTGAAAATCGACGAGAGTCGCATCGAAAATATGTCACGTGAAACATACTTTTTATTCGACTTAATATTTTATATTCATATTATAACGCATTATAATAGTCGTTTATATATTATATACAAGGTTTCGCCATACAAACGTTTAACAGTATATTTTAGATATTAATAAAAATCAAAAATCCTGATATAAGGGTGTTGAGGCCGTATAATAAATTACCCCGTAGTTGCTTCGCCGTTACCCGATGACTCTCAGACCTTCTCTTCTTCTCAGGTTGTTTCGTTGCACTCACACACAATATTCAGTTGCAAAAACATAGTTAATTACGATCGCGCGCGCGCTAATTATCAGGATGTGACGGTCGCGCGACATTTTATGAACTTCCGACTCTAATTACGTAACATGTGCATCTCACATTGCGAGAAAAGAACTGCGTGAGAAAAGTTAATGCAACACAAACGAATCTAAAACGACTGACGGTTTTAACGAACCAAGGTACAAATGCCACATTTATGCTGCGAGATTGACATGAATACATTAAAAAGATATTAATTAATAAAATTAAGTGTCGTAAAGCTGTTCGATTTAATCAATTCATCATTGTGACGTTCCGTTAATGACAGAAATTATTCCAATTATTGAATTCGAAAAATAATGATGACAAATTACATTTAATCGTGCTTGGGTCCGATTGCCTCATTTATCTCCTTTGATTTAGTCTAGAGAGCCTATAACTTCGTTTAATTTAAATTACATTTAAATTCCGAAACATTTAAAGTTTAAGGAATACTATTGTCCGTAAATATCACATCGATTTTTTATAATTTCTACCCTCTTTTAATTCATGCCTCACGGAATGATATTGAATTGAATAAGTAACGAGAAGCCGTGTGCCACGTCGCTTTCTAATAACGCTACTTTAATATTCGCGGAACATACTATTCGGCGTATATCCAGTTTATTTCATGCTCGGGGCAAAACAAGTCGGTTGACGCACGACTTTGATGGTTGTTATTAGGTACAGTGTATTAGCACGCCGTTGTTTATGTCGTCGCTCGGTCATTCGTGCGGCGAACCTCGAGCCGGCAGGTAGCGGCGTGAGCCGCTCCGTGCTCCGCGGTGTCGCATTACCTGTGACAAGTACCAAAGAATACCAAACGCGATAATCTTTTATGAATGGCGATTATCGTTGATTAATTCCTGCGTTTAATGATTCATAAGCGTTTTCCTATTTATCGATACACATTTTATATGCGAGTTACTTACGCGAGGCCGGAATCAAAGCGGTAGAGGGAAGGAATTATAAATCGTTGCGATATTCACGGTCGATAGTCATTTCTTCAAGATATCTTGCATCGCTTATATTCTTTGAATTTTTTCCGCAATTTAAATGTAATTTATCCATTAATTTTTGAATTGAGTAAGTGGAGTAACGGTCATTAACGGAACGTAACGGTTACGTAACGGGTTGATTCCGAATCAAGCAGCGTTGCGACATTTAGTTTAATTAAACATAGTTATAATTAATTCCACATTTTTTTTAATATACTCGTGTGAATCTCGCAGCATAAATGTAGCGTTTGTACGCCGGTGATTCGTTAAAACCCTCTGCTATTTCAGATTTATTCGTTTTACCTTTTTCACGCAATTCTTTCCTCGCAACGTGACAAAGTATACGTTACGTGATTAAAATCCAGAGTACCGTGCAGAGTGTCGCGCGATGATTGTATCCTGATAATTAGTGCGCTCGTGATTGTAATTAACCGCTCTTTCGCGAATGAGTGCTATGTGAATATCGTGAAGGAGCAATAACGGGACAACTACGAAGCAATTACTAAAATAATCTATTTTCAATCAACGTTTAGGTAAGTAGAATTTTTATTCCTAATCAAAATGCTCAATTTTTTTTAAGCAAAATCGGGTACAAGTTGTATAGACTTTATACGCAAATGAGAGATTCGATAGTAATTTATTCATGGATTAAATTAACGTTTGGTAGTGCATTTTAGAGAAAAAATAATTACAGTGTGGCAGTATTTTGTTATTGCTTATGATTCTAAAAGTTTGTTATCAAAGCCCGGTAATTAAAGAGACGATAAGTAATTAGTAATTACACAGTTCATTAAATTATGAAAATCAATAAACTGATAAACTGATAGGCGCGTTTAAGCACAGCTACGGATCTAAATACACGTAATATCATCGATCAACTTTAATCACTTATGGCTCGAAGCTATTACGATATTTTCATATCAGGAGTTATGACTTTAATTAATCTCCAAAATTGGCCATTAAAGAATTGCAAAATGATTGCGAGGCGTATTAATATTCTAATGTTTGATATTTGCAACGAAAATGAAGATTGGAAGATTTAATTTTTCACGATATTATTATTACTTTAAATATGTGTCATAATTACACACGTACTTTTGTGATTGGTATAATTCCTCGCCGATAAGTTGCTATGAGGCTCTTCATTTCTTTTTTTGTCGACATTACCGTATAGTTAAACAATTATGATATTATCTGAAACTCGTGGGTCAATTTTAACGCCTGAACGAACCTGCCTTGGAATCTAGAACAATCCTGTTGCATGCGTAACACCTCGGAACCAGTTTTTCCGCGGACAACGGTGAATCTGGATTATGCCACTCGAGTCGAGTGAATTGCGTTTTGCACATCCCGCAAGCTTTGAATTACTATAACGCAAATTAGTTGGAGTGGAAAAATTACGCTTAATTGGCCGGCGAAATTCCGCGCGTGTCGCCGTGAACCGCGAACCGGTGTTAAACCTTAAAAACCAGGCCGGATTACGTTGGTTCTCGTCTAGAGGCGGGGATGAGTTTTTAATTTTACCGTATTTCGGGGATTCCGGTAATTCGGTCGCGCGTTATTTCGAGGTAGACCAGGTACCGTTTCCCATGTCCATTATCTCGACGGGCGAAACTCGCAAACCATCGTGAAACGCAAACTGCTATTTTTGGCGGAGATTAATTAATTAGTTAATTAATTAACGTACAGTTGCTCTTGTTGTGTTGATTTTATAATTCCTGTAATACCGGAATCGCGAACCATATGACGATAATTGAATTGGTTATACGAGAAATTACGTAACTCGTTTCTCGAACAGAAAATTGGAGGAAATTATATAATATCATTTATATGGATAAATCATATAAATCGTATATGTTGTTTATATAAAAAATTCTCTTGCTCGAATTCGAGAGATATAAAATTGGAAATGGCAGTGCTGCATATAAATCTTTCTTTAATTTTTTATACATGATTCTCTCTCTGATTTTTCATATTCACTCTAATTGTAGTGATACTATATAAATAACGAATGTTTGCCGTTATCGATTTCATCGTGATGAAATCTATATTTTTAGTCGGCCTATCATTTTATCCTCGCGTGTACCGAACGAGAGCGCAACTCGACGCATATTTTGCAAATAGCCACGTTACGCGGGACGACTTTTTGCGGGGATTTTTTTTTGCCTGCCGGCCGAACAATCAAATTCGCATTTTGTTTGCTGCTCGTCACGTGCTATTGCATCCCGGCGAAGAAGTTGTAAACCCCGTTGGTCACGTCGATTAAAACGATATTTCTCTTTCGTTGCTGTGTATGTGCGCGCGCGCGCGCGTGTGTATGTCTGTGTGTACACGGAACGGAAAAAACGGAGAAATTTACGAAACGTATGGAAATCTTTTTGAAAAGGCGGAATTGGCCCACAGCCTAATCGCTATACAATGATAATAGCATTATCAGAGACGCGCATGAACGCATTGCGTCAGGAAACCGGAATGTATATACATCGCGAACTGTAACCAATTAATCCTTCATCTGCATCGCCCGTGGTCTTCGAGGATATTTCCTTTTTGCGCACGGCGGCGGCCCGTCATGCTTGGTCGATGAACCATGGATGCATGGATCCAGGATAACATCGTAATGCGTCTTAACTACGGGTTCTTTTGGTACGGAGTATGTTTAATAACCCTTTGCGATTCTGCCGAATTTTTATTCGCCCAGAAAAAGATACGCATTTTTCACATGTCGTTTTTTAATAATCGCTTGGTGATTTTTGGGAAATATCTATCTGGACGTTGAATGATTGTTCAAACGTGATGGGGTAATATGTTATTTTTTTCTTAATCTTCTCTAATCTTTCTGAAAGTTTGCTAAATTCTTTCTACAATTTGCTTTAAATATATATTTCCTCCTTTAACATTGCAAGATTCAACTAAAATCGAGCTTGTTCGGTGTAGGTGAAGAGACAGAAGGGAATATATTAACGTAGATTTTACATGCTGTTTGAGAAATGAATTGGACTAGATCTGTATGCGTAACAAGCGTTTGCTCCGCCTGTGTCTCGCTGTTGAAATATCGAACGGGTTCGCTTCTCGTTGCGGTCGGACGACGAAGATGACCGGGCGTGATCTACGGGAAAAAGAAGATAAAGAAGCGCGCGGCGCGATCGCAAGGGCCGGGCTAACGGTAACGCACCGTGATACGAAGGATGCTGCAAGAAGCGATTCATTTCCTCGAGACATTTTTTGGCCGCATACATTGGCTCTACGCATACTGAATCCGTACTCGAGGCTCCGCCTTAATTTCTAGCAAGAGATTGATGTAATACTGGAGCGGCTTGTTTCAGAACCGGACTCAATTTCCTTCTAAACGACTTTTAGAAATTAAGAGGAAGATGTACCGCGTAGGCAATACTGATCATAATGTTCAAAAGTTAATCGAAATTTAAAAAAGAAAAAAGGGAAACGTAGGAAGGAGGAAGGGAAAAGAAATATTAAATAGACTAAATCTAACCTGATAACACAGTTTCTTTTACTGGAATTTACTTTATATCGAAACGTAGCTGTTGCACATGCGCTGATGCGTTTCTGAGTCGAAATTGATGAAATAATCGCTACGCGTCTTAAAGTACTACTTATTTATTACGATCCCTTATTATACATGCATCAATATCTCGCGAATCTTTCATCCCGGGCGTAACTCGTACTTGCGAGTACACGAGGCTCTCGGGTATCTAAACTGGCTCCGCGAGAGAGAGCGAGGAGATAGAAAATGGCTCCAACGACCTCTTAACACACCATTCGCTCCTCTGCGCGAGGCTTCTATTTAAAGGTTTATTATGCCAATTAAATCCGCTTCATATACGGAGAGGAGTTCAAGCGCTCGCCGCGGATGCGAAGGTTATCCTGGAATCTCCATCCTGCCGTTTCTTCTGCGCGCACTCCCTCGTCGCCGCCCCTTTCCTCTCCCCGTATTTCTGTTATTAGATATCGCGTACATTTACAAAGTTATGCCAATGGCGTTTTCTAAGCATGGATAAACCCGCAACCGGCCCCCGAGGCCTGATTACACAGTCCTACTGAACGATATGAAGACATTTCGCTCTCTTAATATCTTGGCTGTTATTTTATTATTATTACATTCCAAAATTTAGAACACGGTATCAGGAATGTCTTTTAATCTGTTTTATTTATAATTATATCATAATTAACTTAACGAGTGTAATTAAGCTGTTATCAGTAGAAGAAATGCGAGAGTATAAAACATGAGAAGCGACAGGATGTATTCGGAACATGTCCAAGAAAATCTAGAAACTCGAAAATTATTGGAATTGGCGAGGATTAATCTATCATTGCAAAAAAACGCAGTGAAAATATAGCAGTCGGAGATTACTTTGAAAGAAGAAATTGTATTTGATGTGATTATTCGATTAAATGTGACCGTTTGATTAAATTAAATCATCGGTTACGATTCTGAGTTACAAGATTAAATTAGAAAAATACGTAAAATGAAATATTATAAAACCGCGATTGAAGAACCTGATACATTTTTTTTCCGAGCGTTTTGCGTATTTCTTTTTATTGAAACTGCGAGATTCTTTATTACAACTCTATTTCTGCGCATATCGCGCTTATCCTGGAGTTTGCTCCTGGTGATGAATGTATAGGGAGGATGGTTGAAAAATTTCGACTCGCGTGCCTTGAAAAAAATCGTGAGGCGATCTCTCACGCTCATGACGTTAATTCTCCCGCAGATGGGAGAGAGGTAAGCAGTTCTTCTCAGTTTCGTTTCAGTTTCGTTTTCTTTTATTCGCTCTGCAATGTTTGCGCAGTTTCTGCATGCTTCATCGAGGAAACGTGCATTAGCATGTACCTAAATGTACCCTAATTTACGTGCCATAATTAAGACCACTATCGTCCTTAATAATCGGTATGCAAAATTTTCATTTATTTCCCCCCCCCCTTCCTGTTCTCGAAGCATCATGTTTTTTCTGCGCTCTTGCGTGCGCGCGCAAATCTTGTGTACAAATTAATAGCCCGATGTTCTACGGGCTACGAATGAACGAAAATTGCGACCGACGATAATTTCTCCGAACTACTTCCATTTACTCGTAAACTGCTCAAATTATGCGGCCGCATAAAATTTTGCTCTCCGCGAAACTGCATTTAATTTCCACGGTATTTTTAAGCATTTCTGAACGTGTCTTTTATCATCATTAACGTGTCAATAATACGGCTAACGCGAGCGTGTATAGAATTATAATGTATGCATTTGTGTGATTTTATAAATATACTTCTGTGTTTTTTTGTTCAAATAGTTTCAAATTCAAATAGTTATTGAATCACAAAAGCAAAATCTAAGATTCGTTAAACAAAAACTTCAACGATTTCATTTCTTTATTTCCTTCTTTTACAGTTTAGAAAATTCATCTTTTGATTTATCCCCATTTGCCTTTTAAACTTGCAATTATTGTAGAAAGGTACGTGGTCCAACCAAGGTTAACGTGTCTCTGTCGTTGTTAATTACGTAGGTAATAGTTACAATACAAGATACTGTCCTGTTTTTAATTTTTGGTTGTCCGACAATTACACTTATTCGCGATGTCTTATCTAACCTTTGTTTCTTCTTTATGTGGTACCTCAGATACAGAGAAGTCGGTTCCTATATATTACACCGAAGGATCTCCGCGAGAGATTATTCTGCGGGAAATGGTAAGGACGCGTGTTCGAAATTAATCATTATTATTCCGTAGTACGAGTAGTCTTCGTACTCCCGGGACGCTTCTATATGAAGATAGGTGCTACGAATGGTCCTTGAGATTAATAGGCTGATTCGCAAAGATATGACGTAATTTGAGATGCCTGAGGGTCATGAGGAATAAAAAAGTTTATTTGCATATATTTTTTTACGATTCTGGACATATATATGTTATTTTATATAGAAAGAAGAACATGTGTTCTGTGCTCGTTATCGCGGATAGTTTACGCAAGATGCTTTGAAATAAACTGTATACGAATGGCCGCGAGACAACGACGGCGTATTTCGCTAAGGAGATAATATTTTATTCGTTACGAGGTTCTCGTAGCTAACGCGAGCTCAGATATCCGTTCGCGACAAACAGTCAATAAAAAGCGTGATTAAACCGAAAAGCAATTACGTTTTATGGGCGTACGTCTGCTACCGATGGCGAGAGTTAGGAGAAGAATGAGGAGATGGAGGACGACAGGCACAAAGACGATGGAAGAGAGAAGGCGGTCAAGTAAGAGTGAAGTGAACTCTAGTAACTAATTACTTTAAAGCAATTATCTTCTGTTGGCGCCGCGCCAAACGGTCTCTGTAGCGGTTACTATGGCGCGGCATGACTTCGTTCAAGCATCTTTAGGGATTTACGTGATCGCAATCGCGTTCTAACACAGTTTTTATCAAATTCATTATAGAATTGAGACGAAATCTGTCGAGGAAAAAATCTCTTTGTTTTTGTTGGATTGATATCTCACTTAAATCGATGAGAGTTTGCCTTCGCAATACCTATAGATAATCATAATAATTTAATTTTTGATTACTTCTCTCTTTAAATTTTCAGATAATTATTAAGGCTTGAGAGCTTCAAACCTCGCAGACTCGAGAGCAAAGAGTTCAAATTAAGATCGAGTTGAGAATTTTGCATAAATTTATAATTGGCACTGTATTTCAATTATCAATACCGATTTCCTCTCTCGTTCTTCGTCTTGAATTGATTCTTTCGCTAATAATGCAACATCGATGTGAAAGTAAGGGTCTTTGATCGACACACCATTTTCTTTTGCCGACAGCTTGTCTTATAACAAGCCAAATTAGCATTTCATCAACGTGAGCTGCAACGAAACTTCATATCGCTATCCAATTAATTAGCCAGGTTGACGGCGACGGGCAACAATTTGGCGTATTAGTGTCGACGATGGTAAGCCAGGTTAACGGCCCGGGCGTTTTGACGTCCACCATTGTTGTCCGGTGTACCCTATGTTGTTAGTAGCCGTAGGGCATCAGGGGCTGTATTGTGGTTGGGACGGTGGCGGTGGACGTTTCGTTCGTCGTTCTCGGCGGGGTATACCAATCGATATCTCTCGCGTATTCTCCGCATAATGGATAATTTATCGCGCATTCGGCGGCGATTCCGCGGCCGGGAATCGTTTAGGTTTAGACGGCCCGGGCAACGCGCGCAACACGGTCGGAATACAAATGACGGCGCGATTGCCATGTAAAATGCATATGGGAGACGTGGTTTTCGGCCGAAACGTTATTGCCGCGGTGGTTAAATGAGATCGTTAATAAACGATACGTTTTATTGTGATTTACGGCGTTTGCTCTCGTTGCTTTCTCCGTCCGAGGGCTAACGACGCCCGCGTATATTATTTCATTTGTGTGCATGTAACGGCATACTCGTATGAATAAATTACACCTATCAGAGAAATAAATCCCACCGGACGTACGGCAACGAGACAGACACCTGTCGTGACGAGCCCCCGCTCGTTCCTCTTTCGCGGGATCCGTTTCCCGCTGAGTGAACTTATATATTTCACCGTGTGCGCGGCTCGACGGGGTGCACGTCCCGAATTTCATCTCGCAGAGCCGACGTAAAACGTTTCGGACGTCCGCGAAATCTCGTGTGTTGCCTTTTTAATATTAGCCCCGCAGGACCGCGCTGATGCTCCTCGGCGTCGTGAGCCACGACTATTTTATTTTTGGTTATTAATAATATGGTGAAGTTCATTTTAAGCCTCTTGCGCCGTGAGAATTTAGCAACACACAATGCTTAATACATCAGTATACTAATGTGTAAATTGTTTAATAGCTTCACAACAATTCCATACAATTTTACGGAAATGTCTCATGCATGTATAATATGTCACGTATATAAATTGAATGTAATGCTTTAGTCGATACGTTACTGAGTTTGAAAATTACAATATACCTAATCTAACTATTAATGTCGTGTTGACTTTTTAATTAAATTGCCAGTTATCGTCAAAGAATTTTTATACTGTCATTTATCCACTGGCGAAGAAAATTTTCCTCATTGTCTAACTATTAATGTTTTTTTTTTTAACTATTGAGAAATTATAATGAATTTTACTCAATGGTGAAACTCAGCAAGATGAGTACGAAAATTTGAGTTATAAAATAACTCGTAAATATTGTAGTTTGTATATATATAATGCTTGTTTCAGAGATGCGGATCATTTTTCATACTGTTCACCCTTTTCTCTCTATGAAGCCTTTCCTCCCTATTTTTCACATTTGTTGCATAAAGATACCTTGGCGAGGATATAGCCGAGTGTGTCGGGCTACATATTCAAACATTTATGGTCGAGATATTACGAGAGTTGACGGTCTCGCGGGAACTACCATGCGGTCGGACTTCACCCTCGCCGCATCACCCGCAGACTCGAGATAACATTTTCTCTACCGTCGTCCCTTCCCTCGGTTCGCTCTAAGGGGTCTGTCGCCGACGAGGACATTGTATGCCCGTTGTCCCTCGATGCACAGTAATAGCTGTTCTCCGTTCCCGCGAGAGAACGGATCTTTAATTTCCGCGATATTAGGGAAGAACACTTCGTTTCCCTGGAGTGTCGTAGCCGCTATGTCGAAAGTGCGCCCCTACGCTAATCTACCGTGAAATGATTTATGCCACGAACGTTCGCCAAATGGTTCGTCAAAGGTCAGTCTCGTAAATGGTTCGGCTAATAAATCACTGATATTTGCATTTGTTTCGATATTTAAGAGTTATTCATCGAACTTTCGTCACACTTTATCACACACATACAAAGCGAGTTTACATTCAAATCCTACGTTGACGGTTACATTACATGCAATTGGATTGATCTTTATTTTCTGAGAGGATAAGGGCAACTCGGAGAAAATCAGTCTTCCAGTTCCGATCGATAAACAGTGGTCTTAAAAATATCAGAGACCACAGATAAAAATACAACATGAAATTCTGAGGTACTTCCACTTCACATAGCACGAGTCTGCTGGTTTTGACATTTTCTTCTTTCTCTCTCTCTCTTTCTTCCTTTCTCGCTTTCTTTTTTTTCAGGCTTTCCGCCTCGTCGATAGCTTTCGAGCCGCTTGGCTCGACATCTATGCACGACATCGTCTCCACTCGTATAACATAGGCGACAATTTACTTTACCATCTCGTCGCGCCGGAGGCGAGGAGTTTCCTTCCGATTCGCCGGGTTTGAGTCCCACGGAAGGTTGACATTTCTCGCCTCGGCTCATTCCCGGCATTCTGTATCGAGTGCATCGACGCCGCCGATGCCATGCATTTCGCAGGATTTTCCATGCTCCTCCAGTTTTCAATTTACCTTGCGTTCCCCGTCGACGGCGGCAGAAATATCTCAGGAATGCGCCCGACGACGCGCCTTTGAAAATCGAAAAGCGAGTACCACTTCTCGTCGTTTCTATTAGTTCAGTCATCGGCAGTGTAAACAGACTATCTTTTGCTTCTTCTTTTTGACTGTACTTCGACCGATCGGTCTTTCTCTCTCTTTCTCTCTCTCTCTCTCTACTTCTCTTTCTTCAAAGACGAAGCTAGGAGACGAGCAAGAAGGAAAAAGATTCGTGTAGCTCGTGACAATGTCAATGTTTGCGTCGTTGCAACGAGCAACGTTGTAGTTAAAGTACTCTCGGTGTAGTTAAAGCTGAGAGTCTGCTAGTTGCAAAGGAAGCACAGATATACGTTGAAGATCTGCTCAGATATATTACTTCAATAAACTTTTATTACCACCCTTGATCCGAAATGAAACTATTTATCCTTCAGGTAATCTTTGATACTTTCTTTTATAATACTTATAATCATATAGAATTATTCTATCTTAATTTTATTGGCTGCTTTATCACGATGGAATTAGCGTGAGCCGGATTACACACAAACGAAAGAGTGACGCAAAAATAATTTTAGTTGACAGAATTTTTTTTCTATAGGATATCGAATAAACCAAAAAATGTTCCATGAAAAACCTGGTGCTGTATTTGAAAAATTTAGAGCAACATTGGAGTAACATACATAATTTGTAAGATCCACTTTAGATATATAATTTTATATAAATGGAGCACTTATAAGCTTGAACTTAATCTTTAAATATAGTTGTATCTAAAGTGGATCTTGCAAATCATGGCTTTAACCATTCTTCCTTTTTGAACCTTTATTTATAAACTGACAATAAATTTAATGAACTTATCATATTCGGTAGGTGGCAAATTGCAGCGGTTACATTAATTCGCGAAAATCCCTCTTCTGCGATTTATTTGAGGCGCGGCCATTTGTTCCCGGTAACAGGTCCGGAGAACCTAATAAAGGCTGAGAAGATAACCGGCCGCTGTCGCGAGGCGATTCTTACACGTGGAAGTGGTTTATGGTGGCACGAAGGGGTAAAGCAATCCGATTTGGGCGCGCCATTACGAACGCATGGCGGGGTCGCGGACCGCCGCCGTTGGTTACATTTATAAATGCGATTCCCCGTAATATATCGCCCATGTAACCCGCCTCACGCTAATTCCATCGGAATAAAACGGCCAGTAAAATCGAGGATAGAATTATAAGCATCTCTCTCTCCTCTCTCCTCTCTCCTCTCCTCTTCTTGCCGCGCGACCGGTAGCGCAACCTTTATTTTCCACATCAGCTTGAATCCATTTTAATTTTTCTACTTTTCATCCATTTCTCCTTTTGATTCTCCAGTTTTTGCCCGTCCTAATGACGGTCTGGCGAGCGTACTTGCGAGGGATTTTCGCAGATTCTCTCGAGATATTCCGGAAAACTTGACCGTCGACTTATCTATTTCACGGCGAATTACCGATGGTATGCACATAATGAGTTTCCCATGCAAATGAGATCCCGTGTAGTGAATTAGCGTTTATTACGGAGTATACAGAAGAAGTGTAATTATCGGGATCGGGGAAAGGAAATTATCGGTCTCTCGGAGAGATGCGCGCGCGGGCGCGCGCTCCGAAACCCGAGCGAGATATTCATGTACGCGCGTTATCGACGACGAATCCATAACTCGCGGATAGGAGGCCCGGGATGTGCTCTCGCGAAATCGTATACGCGAGCAGAATGGGCGGTTTAGATCGTATCGCGCGCGATTTACCGCGGCACTTTGGATTCCTCTTTCGCCCGGCACGGCGCGCGCTCGTTGACGCGCGTTGCTCTCGCGACTTCGGCCACGTGGTAACGTTCGTCGAGTCAATAAAATCGCCGTCTCCCTTATGGGGAAACGTCTTAACCCTCGGTGTAACGCGAGAATTATGCGGGGCAGTTGCACGCCGCGCCGCGCCGAGATCTCCGAGCGCGCGTCCGCGCCTGCACCTGCGTGCGTTTCTCTTTCTCTCTCTCTCGGCTGGTCGGACCGTGGATAATTGAAATGATAACGATTACGATGTAACAGATGTAACGATTATGCGAGCAGCAGATACACGCCGACCGTTTGCGGCCGGTAAGACCGGGTATTTACCTGATTTATGGGAACATATATACGCCCGATGGGCATACGATGCACATAGGGATTCGACTTAATTTATCAGGATTGACTTTCGTGGCTTATGGTAGATATCGATTTCTGATCTCTCGAAGAGGGTTTCTTCGCCCACATCTCTGCCACTCTTATTATTATTATCATTATTATTATTATCGTTATCGTTATCGCCATTAAGAAATGACCTTTTTCTTTGGCGCGTTTCTTATCCCACCGTATTTTCGATATGCACAAATTAAGTTTATTATAATTACCAAAAGTTACCAGGGTATTATTGTAATTGCCAATTAAGTATTCGTTATCTTTTAATGTGTTTAATTTATTCATGTTAACTGATATTTTCATATATTCTTCATAAAGCATTCTCGTTTAGAATGTATAATGAATTCGATTCTATTTCTTCTCTTTCTCAAATACCGTACTCAACTTGTACATATATTCCAATTTGCTTGTATATACGCGATGTTATATATATCAGAACCGTGAACGTCGTTATCTATCGAGCGAACTTTTCTCGATCGACGATATATTATTCAGAAGCAACTTTGAGGAAACGTTGCATGTAGCTTCTACCCGAATCTGATATTCAACTATTTTCTCGTGCTCGTTTTATTTATTCAGTATTTGATCAGAAATAGGGGCTTCTTTATCGTAACCCATAGAAGATTGTCTTACTTTCTCGCGAGGATTCTTTGAAACCGATTCGCGTTATGCGCAATAATCTGACATTGCATCATTTTAATGCAGTCTCGCATTGTATAGCCCCATAAAATTTTCATTAGAATTCAGATAGATCTGAATAAAAATATAACGATATAGTCTAAGAGTATCTTGAGAAAGAGCAGCGTTAAATTGCTCGATCGAAACCGTCGTGAGAGTTCGTCGGCGGTTCTGGGATGATCCGGACGACCGGACGAGCCGGACAATTTGAGAAGGAAATGAAAGTGTAATCGGCGACTCCGCCTTTCTTTTCCATTTACTAGAAAAAAGCGTTATTCCGCGTTCGAGCGCGTCGCGAGCACGCGCGCACGTTCGCAGCTCGCCGGACGCCGGACGAACCTGGCGAACTTGTCTCCCGACGGTTAACCAGGTACGTTTCCGCGAGTGTTGCGCATTTACAATGTTGTTACGGGGCGCGGGCCCGCTCGAGCGTGTGAAGGCCCGTGTCGGTGTGCGCTTAATATGCGCGCGGGCGTTAGGGGCCGCGCGACGCGTGATTCAACGAGGGTTCTCACGAGCAGGGGCCGGCCGGGCTCTGTCGGCCGAGGTGCGAGGCGCGAGGAACGAGCGGGCCCAATGGAGAAAAGAGGGGAAAAAAAGTGACGAGAACCGTGAGCGTGGCTGGTGGAAGAGAATGAAAGATGGAAAGGAAGGGGGAGGGGGAGGGGGGACGGCGAGTGGTGCTATACGTTTGCGGGAATGCGCAACGGTACACGCCACATCGTTTAGGAATTCACGAATACTTTAAACGGGAGTAAATTCCTCGACTTTTTATGTCGCTGTCGCACGCACGGCGCGCCGTAAATGAAGCAGACCGAGCTGCGAGCGAGAGGAAAGCGTTTGAATTCGAAAAGAACGCATACGAGCACGGGCGGATGTTCCCCCGTTCATTTCGCGATGATGCAACGAGACGAGTGTATAGTGCTCGTAAATTACGGTCTTAAATAAAATGGAAAATCTTGAACGCCGTTTCCATCGTGATAAATTTCCGCGCGACGATTTTGCATTCGTCGACTCGTTTTCGTTTCGATATCTATATATTTCTGGAACGTCAGGCCCCCCTCCGGCTTATATGCATATATGTGTATATATATATATATATATATATTCGAAATGAATTCTTGGAAGGATATACACCTGTATCATATTGAGAACGTTTATCCTATAATAACTTAATTTGGGCCCGAATTCGCACCCACGTCACGAGCTTTGCCAAAAAAGGGCGAATAGGTGATCCGCCGGCTATATATTAACCCCTTTGCGGAACGGGAACCGCGAGCTATCATGTCAGCAGGACGAGAATAGAGATCGAAATCTCGTCGGACACGTGTATGACATTTGCACACCGGCGTGGTGTGGCTTGACATGGCTTTGCTTGGCGAACGTCGCGTGTGCACGATTCTCCCTAGTTTTGCATTCCGTCCACGTACCCCCGCAAGCAATTAGGTTCGTCTTCGGATTCCTCGCATGCTTTTCGCCGACTCGTGCGACGTGCCATCGCACGGACATTAGTGCGAAACCATATCCTAGAGACTCTCGAAATTGAATAATTCTCGATGTACCGTTGTCGAGGATCGAGGATGTATATTCGCGCCGACTATTGCAGGATCGTTTTAAGTGGCCTCTTAGCTTTTGAAAGATTTAAAGAAATGTTCGGTATTTCGGGCAAGAAAAGAGAGAAAGAGAACGAGAAGGTGTGTGAGTCATTTACCTTGCCTGAAAATTATTTATTGGAAGCAACATTTTGTCTTTATGAATTTTATTCTAGAATTTACATAGGAATCTGTTAATTTAGTAGAAACAAAATTGAGAAGACTTAATTTAAGATCCAGAATTAAATTAAAGGATAAATGATTCGATGGACTAGTGTCTTCAGAATGTTTTTATCTCTTTTCATATTTTAGATTGTGTATTATTGCGTTCTCAGTGCTTATTTAGTCAGCAAATTGCTTTTAAATAGTGATTACATAAAGAGTGTCGAAAAATAGAAAGTGAGAGAAGGATTTACGGCTCTAATGTATTCAATAGCTACTTTTGCATATATTATTCCAGTCGAAAATTGTAGACAGCGGTAAACTCCTTAAATCGTCACATAAGGATATGTTAATGAGCTGAGATAACAGATGTACTGAATACTTTGCTGAATTTTAATGAAGCCGCTCGCAAATGTCTTAAAATATATAATCTTAAATATCTTAAGCTACCGCCTTATTATCGAAGGCAATTTTCATGGGTTTTTTTTGAATAAATGAGCTCGCGGTCAATGATATGTATCGATCATCGTCGAAACAATTTTAGATAGAGGCCTCATTATAGTCCGTAGCTTCTGTTACGACAATGGTTACTTGGCATTCACGTTATACTGCCGAGTCGATATTGTTCGGTGCGCGCCACTGCCTCTCTCGCGAAGCACCATCCGCATACGTGGGATTCAATTGGAAGATAATGCGTCTTCCGTTGCATCTTGCGCTGCACGCACACGCGCCTCTCTCTCTCTCTTTCTCTCTCTTTTTGTTTCTCTCTCGGTGGAAGATGCATGTAATGCGCATGAAGATGCGGCACGTTTCTCCCCGACGAGGAGGAGAATCACGAAGATGGATGCAGATTGAGACGATTACTCAACTATAAAATTTGCTTGGCTATTGATTTTAAAAAGATTTGCTTTTTATTACGTACAATAACAGAAAATTGAGATGAAATCCGCGATTGAAAGTGAAATTTAAATATCGTCGCTATACCAATGTCGCCCCTTTTAATTATAATTTAAATATGATTAATTATTTTAGGTATATGTTTTTGTAATATTATTATTTTAGTTTGTGTTTTGTCGGCAAAGTGGTACTTAATATATTTTTCTTTCCGTGTATTAGACTATCTTAAAATAGAATATCTTATTTGAGTCTTATATTAAAATTTTAGACTCTTTATATATCTTTATATCACTAAATATATGCGTATATACATTTCGTATGTTTAGGCAATCTTACAAAAGTCCTCGGTGTCGGTAGAAATTGAGGTGAGACCGAGACAGCTGGTGCCAGATACTAACTGCTTCATCGACTACCTGCAGCAACTGCAGACCATCGCAAGAGCCACTTCCGGCGCGCAGCCAATCTACACTCTCATGGTGCCACTCGTCGGTAAGTGAAAACAAAAGTTTAACATATTATTAACGCGGATGAAGGATTGGCGAGACGTTGCCGTTTGACACGTGCGCCGTTTGACCCCCGACCTCGTCCATCATTTTTTTGACCGAAGATCGTCGATTATCTCGAGGAAGATGGATGTGCTATAGAAACATGATTCGAATTAATACTCTTTTTTCTCTTTTTAAAAGAGCGTAAAATAATCACCAATAAATAACGAGAAAGAATTTCCATTCATGCATATATCGGATGAACAAAAATAGAAGAGAATTTCAATTCGTCCAATATCGTAAATTTAACTCTATATCGCTGCACTGTTCTGTTTGTCTCGTAAAAATCGTTTATCTCTCGAAGATTGAAAACATTGCGAAATGATTATTCATTGGATGTAAAATCTATGGAAATTTTAATAGAATTCTTACTTCTATATATAAATTCTCAAGTATCTATATTTAAATATCAGATATTTTTAAATATCAGAAATATATCGTGCGCAATTAAATCGGTTGTTTTAATACTTTGTTGGTTAATTAGCTATTGGCCCATCGAACGTATCTATGAAATATCGTTTAGATACGAACGTATCTAAAACCTATATAATGACCGAACGCACCTTCTCGCCGAGGGTTGTGTCTAGATAATGTCATCGAAGAGAAATGACGCGACCAGTCGGAGGTCGCACCTCGGGTCAAAGCAATCGCCGGTGCGCAAACACACTCGATTCGCCTTGTCTCTGCGAACGTTAAGCGAAGCCGCGAAACAACCGACGATCGTTGATTCGTCGATCCCTAGCGGAGAATAGTTCATTAGGTCATCGTCATTACGCGTCACTTGTCGCAGAACTTTTCCCTGCCCCCCTCGTCCTCGTGAGAATGGATTGTCCCGTATACCCCCGGCCATCGCGAGACGCTTTGTCCGTTCGCAGGAGCCGTTTGCCGGATCGAACTCCGACCGATACGGCCATTAACGGCGCTTGCGTCAGCTCCCGGTTCTCTACCGACGGCCGAGGATGATGACACCGAGGAATGCGAGCCCGCCGTCGATTCCTCCGCTCCAATTAGCGTTGAGCAATTCCTTCTCTCGAGCGTCGTCGATCGGTCGGTCGGAGCGCGCATTGTCGGAGTGCGTTTCCTTTAACGGTCCTCCACATCGAGATACGACTCGTACGAAATCACGCGGTCCCGAGTCATCGTCGCGCTCGAAGCAGTTAAATCCGTAGCACTCCGCGGCATACCGATTTACAGCCATACGTTACGTTCCGCTATGGAGATATAACAGTACTCGCGCTTGCAACATATACAATAAATACGACTTATGTATATAAATTTCGATTTTCTTTTACAAGCTAGACTTCAGGAGCAAAACTTACATTTTCTGGATGGAATTATCTCATTTTAGAATGTTAATCCGTGATTTGTTTAATTATTGGAATATTTAATGTTGAGAGATAATTTATTATAACTGATAATGGCCTTCAACCAAATTTTTGTCGAGGAAGAAGACGGGATCTATCTTCATAAAGAATGTATAATAACATGAAACTTCAATACAGGTTGTTCATGATACTCAATTTAAATAATCTTATGATATACTCGACTAACATAATAAATTACGTCATTAGAATCTGTTACTTATTATTCGGCGAACATTATTTGATTGGGATAGCGGTAACTGTACTATCGTACATCATAAAGAATAACAAACAGTTATAGGAGAGATATAATTCTAAATTAATTAGCAGAAATATTCCGTTAAGTTCAGCTTCGACTAATTCGATTAAAATTCAGCTCAAAATTCAGTTTAGATATTATATTTCTTAAAATATAATTATATTTAATTATACCTCTTAAAGATAATGATCCCTCTTATAAATATTTCTCTCTCTTACAAGAATTAGATTTAATTGGAATTGTTGAACAGAAGGCTATCACTGCAGCAATGGAATCATCAAATCACACGTCACACTCCGATCGCGCGTGTTTTTACAACACGACAATGCGTATAATACAGGACGCTCGTTTCTGTCAATCGGTCGACGATGATGACAACAATGATGACGCATAGGACGACGGAACGACGCGACCGGTTCTTTCTTTTTTAATAGTCGCAGTTTATAGACACTCGCTACTCAGCGAAACGCAATCAGCGATAAATTTACAATCTTCCACGGTGCGGCTGACATTTTCACGGTGCTTCATAGTAAATGCGTCTGGAGTTACGGCTACGACGACAAGACGGACATTCGGAGCATTTATTGCCTCGAGCGCGTATATCTTAACTACTCGAGTCTCTAATTCAAGTTGTGATGTATTTACTTTGTGATTACTTATCTTAAAGCGCATATTTGTATTGCATTCGATTTTCAGATGTATGTATACCTATGGACAAACCTTTTCTAGCGAAGTTGCAATATAATTTAGTTTACTAAATTAAACAAGACGTCATGTTAGAGCAGTAATGTGAAAAATGACCTTTTAATATCGAATTGACGAAGATCTTCTTAAGATCGTGAAAGTTGTACGCGACACACAGTTGCTTTAGCGTTCAATAGAAGACAAAGCTGATGTCAAGGTTCAAGGACGCTGAAAATCGAAAGGCTCATCAATCATCATCTCTATTGCCAATTAACGCTGATCTAATCGTTGATTCAGCAAAATCGACTCACGGTGCCAATCTGGACACGGTATTTGGTATTTTGCGGAAGCTTACGTCACTGTCCGCATCCTATTTTGTCACGGATTCTCCGTCGATCCTCCAGCTTTGAATGCCAAAACGTTTGTTAGGCGAGGTCGCGGCCGTTGCGATAGGGCAAGGACAAACGTTTCGCCTCGAGGATTTCGATGAGCATTATCGCGATCATCGATTAGTCACGGCTCATTACATTTGTTAGGCTTTTTCGACTACGTCACTTTACTCACGAAAAATCTCGTTTGGAAATAAAAAATTATAAGGAAGTGGAGCAGCCGGGTAAAACGCTAACAAAATCTAAACGAACTTGAACCTAGGAAATTGAGATGCGAATATCTAAGAAATAGATCGCTGAAATAAAGCATTTAAGTAATGTTACAAAAATGGATTGCCAAGTTCAAAAAACTGAGATTGGTGTTTAAAATTGTATCCGCCGTTAGAGCAGTTATTTTAATTTATTTTAGTCGAACGTCTAATCGCGCATAATTTAAAGATTGATTACTGCATATGTCGATATTTCAGCAACGGAATATTTATCGCGCGGTGATAAATGATGTCTGCAAGCCCGTGATAAATAATGCCGTTTCCCCTATTCTCTCACTCCGCGCAGATATTATTCTTTCTATTTCCGTCCCCCTGTCTCGCAAACTTCATCCACTACCGACTGCCCTTGCCAGTTCATTCGGGGGTCGGGTCTGGAAGGAGGATAAGGCTGGCAGCCAGTTAATTTATCGAGTCGGGGAAAGTTTGGTGAATCTCCTATTTGCATTTTCCGTAGATTGCTTTTCTGTGCGCGCTCGCGCGGCAATCTGTGGCGAATAAAGTCGATAAAGCTTCTCTCACAGCATTCATGATAATCTCTCTCTCCCCGTCCTCCTCACTGAAATAATTCAATGAATCTGTTTGTACGGAGAAAATAAAAAAAATTGGAAGATGACAAGCTCTGTGAAATAAAACGAAATCGAACTCTGAATTTATCATATTATCTCTTCAATAGAGATTATAAAAAACTTTTTGATTCTGTCTCGTTTCAAAGACTCTGTTGTAAATTCTATCACTATAATTTTAATTGACCAAGTATCTAAAGACAACAAATTGGTAAAATATCAAAATATTACTAAGTTGAGAAATTCTTTTTGTTCGCGAACGTCAAATTAATAATAACAACAAAAGTTTAAAGAAGAAAGTTTAATCAAATCGCGTCATCACTCTCTAGTAAAAAAAAAAAAAATGTTTTCTGCTCAATCTTGTTACTCGTTCGCTCCGTGCGTTTCTCCCTTTCCTTTTTGTCGTTCGTGCGGGTCGTGGGGTCGAAAAACGAAAGTGCGCCTTCATGCAAAATCGGCCGGCGTGCTGCCCTTTGACCTCGCCGGCCAGTCGGCCGACCACGGGCCCGTCTGGCTCTCCGATGGCGAGCAACGGTGAGCGTTCACAGTTAGGTTCTCACGGCTCATACATGAATGCATGTATGCGGCTTGAAACGCTCGCGATGGGGCTCGATGGCAGCGGCGTACCGCGGGCTGCCTTCTGGCTACGATCGGTACGTGGGCGATATCGGTATGGCGGTCGCCGATCGTCGGGGCGAGTGGCTTTTGAACGCAGCTATGATGGTCCTTTGCTTTAACAGCACACGTCGCCATCCCGTTTTCCTCAATCTCGGCCATGAAGGCGAGATCGATCCTGCCGAGTGAATATGTTCGCGTAGACGTAGACCAACATAAAGTGGTAGTCACAGACACGATTTTTCTTTTCGTTGGATTTTGTTCGAGAGAGAGATCTTAATCCGAGTTATTTGTATTTGTGTAACTGTGTAAAGAATTTCGGAGAAGATACAAATAATATTTCAATGAATCAGTCTGCGTTTAGATCATCGATAAATTGTACGAATGAAATTGAGAGGATTTATTATACCTACTTATTTATTTCTATATCTTTTATATTTTATAAAATTTTACCATTTTTAACATAAATGTAAATTTTATATTCTTATGTATAATAATGAAGCATTATGACTAATTGAGCAGTGTGTAGAACCAGTGTTATATGAATTACAATCACGTATTTTATAATTGTAAATCAATTTTTTTACGCGTAATTCTTTTTCTTCTCTTCTACAAGGATTAAATTTTCAAGATCCATGCATTTTTCATCATAACTCATTCAACAGCGATTGATTTTGATTCTTTTGTAGTCTCGCGAGATATGCGCGTGACTTTCGATACAGCCCTTTCGCACGTGCTTAACGAGCGGAAATATTTTTTGTTGTTGCAGTACTAAGTGAACTCGAAGGTCTAGCTCGAGGCGCCGATGCGAGAGATTGTCCTCCAGCGTCGAAAGCGGCTCTAAATCCTGAGCATTTGGCGCGAGTTGCCGAGAATGCCAAGGCGGCACTGGCCTTCGCGAGAAGCCGAAATCCGGCGATCCGGTGCTTAACCACGAGGGGCACCGTTCTCACATCCAGCACTTTTACGGTCGAGGAAAATTGCGACAAGGTAAGTAAGAGGCTGGACAAACCTCTCGACAATTCGATACGCTTACATTCTTAAGTAACTGTATTCGGTCTGCTGAGGTATTTAAAAGGCAAATTTGCATCGATCGTTGACCGCGGCTAGATGTAGGACTTCCATTGAATAGTCCTTTACTTCTTTCACCCTTTTTTTCTCTAACAATCTCGGAAAATTCTTTAAAGCTATTGCGAGCTATTTGGAGAGGAAATTAATGCGCACAATTTTTCTCTTCTTCGTCTTGCATTTTTTTTTAGCCCAAGAAAAATTGATTATTTATATTTTATTATTACTCTTGAATCTAGTATCTCGTCGTCGTTAATTCAAACTGTCACATCGGTATGTTTTACATTTTATTAAGCAAATGATGCGATTTCGAGTATCAATGGCGATTACAAAATCCGTTCTGACAATCGATTTGAATATGTAAATTATTACGGGGGTCGTTATTTTCATTGCGACTTTATATCTAAACGCCTGCGGCGGGCAACGACAAGCGACACGATAAAGCGAATCGATTGTGACATTCAGTCGATAGGATTCCAACAGTACACGCAGAAAGTAACCACGGTACAGTACAAACCAGTCGCACCGAAGACCAATGGTAGCGAAGAAAGGTAGGCACTCCGGACACGGTGTTCATTGAAGCGCGAATGTTATAATAACGAGCCGGAGAACACCCACGTGGTGTACGTTCAAAGTATTTTCTACAGCATTTGCGGCTTGTGCCTGATTATTTTTGGTACTAACATAATTTTCGATCTCCGATCGAATCGGAGACTCAATTTCGATCACAATTTCTGCCCTGAATTCGGAAGTTCGGTTCTCTTTTTAGCTATTTGTCGCTACTAAAACGTAATTATTTACTCGAGTTTATCGGTATATTCGGAATTTCAAACGTCTTGTTCTAGGATGGACTGACACGGAACGACGATAGAATATTAACTACGTGCCTCAGTCTCTGCAGAATTAACAAGGATCAAGCAAGCGCAGGTAGGTACCTACCATAAAGTTCATGTCAGATCGCGTTAAAATATTTGTTGCATAGTTTCAATCATTATTCTTGTCTTCACATAATTAATTGGATCATATATTCGATGTTAAATTTTTTATAGAAGAAAGTGTTTTTTTTCGTCTGTACTGAAGTCTAAATTTATCTCTAGAAGAATACTCTCTCCTAGATTTATTAAAGGATATCTAAGAGGAAACTTCTTTTTTCTTCTAACTTTGCCGAAGAATATCTAGAGGCGGTATTTCGTTAGTTTAAATTTATCAAAGACTTTCGGGACAAGAATATAAATGAGTTAGTAGCAGGAGGTCCTTAAGCTCAATAAAAAAAAATGGGGAAATCCCGGCTTTTGCCTTAACAGAGGAGGGACAGCCGAGGCGTTTGAGACGGGAGGTGGTTCTGCTGACGGAGGACCGGAACCTCAGGGTGAAGGCTCTGGCCAGGGACGTGCCCGTGAGAGAAGTTCCCGATTTCATGCAATGGGCTGGACTCGGCTGAGGCGATATGACGTGATTGCGACGAAATTCCGATTCTCACTTGACGAGAAATCTCCCGTGTTCCTGCCGCGCGAGCCCGACCAAACGTCAAACAAGACCAAACGCAACGGGAAAGAAGTAGACAAAGAAAAAGAAGGTTCGTCAGTTGCCGACGGATCTTCGTCGCGGATCTTCTTCGCGGCCGATCGACCGTCGACTGGTGCGCAAACGACACGTTATTATCGCGCGTAAGTCTGTCGCAGGTTGGGTATTCAGATTGTGTCTCTCCCGACGGTATTCTTTTTTTTTTCTAAATTCTTTTTAATCCTATTACGGAGAAACCGCGAAGTGCGGTAAGCAGGAGCAAGTTCTACGGAAGAAAAAGCAAAGCGCGCGCGGTCGCGTAAAATTGCGAATGAAGTACGGTACGAATGATGGGGAAAGAAACAGGCTCGGAAGCCTGTCGCTCGCCGTTTCGCTTGTCGGAAACGCGAGCTATTCGAAGGCTCCTCGTGAATGAGCGTGACACTACCTACCTACCTTGGTACCCCTAACTGTTCCGTGTATCTCGAACGTGCAGAGATAAAAATTCCGAAGAGAGAGCCTTTTCACACGGGGAACGTGTAACGGGCGGTCCGAAAGACACGTTGAATCCAGGACGTTCACAGAGAGCCATGGCGTACAGTACACCAGATGTAAAATCGAGGGACAACCGACGGAGACGTGAATGTTTCGAAGAAAAAGCGAAGAAAACGATGAAAATAGAGCTTTACTGTCTTGAAGTGCTATCACTGTTTGTAGATTGATTTTATCAATAATAGCCGTCTATTGCGGCTTGGATAACCATTTTATATAATTTTGTTTGCCGTCATTTACTTTTGTTCGTGTGAGACGTTATTAAAAAAAATTTTATATCGTATATACGGCGTGTGTGGGTTTGAGATGATGTGACGATGATGCGTTCGCGTCATCGTTTCGCTAGCAATCACGAAACGTGTCTTTTTTATCGTTCCGCCGTAAGTCCACCGTGACATTTTCCACGAGGCGATTCTCCCCTCGTTTTCTTACCGTTGAAGTCATTAACATTATTACCTTTAAGTTGTCAAGTGAATTATTAACGGCGATTCGTCTCCAATGAATGACTGTGCTTCGTCGGGGATATCGACAAGATCGAAAACGACGAGCGATGTGACGTGATCGTTGATCGCGCATTCGCTCGTCGCCGATTGATGATTTTATCCTCGAGGAATATTAGGAACGATCGAAAATCGCTTACTTTCGAAAATCAATCTCAATTTTTTTTGTGTAAAAATAATCAAATACGCCAGTATACACTGCAAATTCAAGTGTGTTATTTTAGCTAAAGCTCTTCTTGCTGTTTTAAAACACATTTAACATGTATTAACTTTTAATTTAATACGATTAAACCTGTTAAATGACGTAATTTAACATATAAAAAACATGTAAAAAAAGCTTCAGTCTAAAGTGTGACTCTTAGGCGTTTATGCGTGTAAGAACAAGACTTAGATTTGCGGTGTAAAAATTATATTTGGTTTTTATTACACATATCAATAGTTTCAAGCAAGGTTGAGTGTTTACATTATAATTTCAAACAAAATTGCTGGTGTTTGTTGTCGAGAATATATTTTGCGGATTAATCCTTGATTTTTGAAATTCCTTTTTCGATCGTTCTTAAGCAAACGTACGTCATAGCCGAGATGCGTATCTCTCCTTATTGCTTACGAGTACTCGCTTGTATAGCATATACACATATATATTGACATCTACATAGTTCACCGGCTTAAGACTAGAAATTAACGTAAGGAAACGAAGCGGATTTTATTCCATGAGGTGCACGATTGTACAACCATGGTGTTCTTTATAATATCAAAGATTAGCTTTTACCGATTAGCGAAGAATAAATGTATCCTGCAAGTGTTGGCACGATCGCTGTTATAAACATTCCGTGTCGGAATCACGTTGACACGAGATTTTTCATCGACTTCGATCTAGCGATGTCACTTTGCCTGGCTTCGCCGTTAGGGAAGGGCAATTGAGACCACGATTGCGAGTGCGAAGTAAGATTCGCAAAATAGTTCGCGCGACGTGGAATCGAAGAGGGATATTGCTTCATTCTCATGACAAATTGTCGAAAGCGCGAACGCAACTTGCGCGCCAATGTTGGTGTTTTCTTCGCGTTTTTTAATATTGCTCTGTTTTACCAGATACGTATACGAGTTTATCTTTCGGGAGAAGGTTTACCTTTCGGAAGCACACAGTGGTCGAGGGATGCGCGTGACCAGCAAGGAACTGCGGGACCGATGATCGAGTAGCGAACACGATGTCCTATTTTTCGACAGAGATAAGATAGTTACTTAATGCTCCTTAGTGTATTAAATAGTGTGTGTGCGCGCGCGTGTGTATGTGTGTATGCATGTGTGTGGGAGAGAGGGGGGGATAAATAGAGAAAGAGAAAGAGAGAATGACAATTAGATTAGCGAAGGAGGACAGTCAGCGGAAAGGGAAAAAACGCTCGACGTACTAAAGACCGTACGCTATAATAAATCTCGATGCTGTCCGAAGTCTCGTCGGAATTCCTGCGAATTAAATCGAATCGGTAAGTAGAAGAAGTGCCCACCCACTGCACCGCCCGGGCAGAATCCTTTTGTTACACCGTGATGTTCCGCTTGACAAACCACGCCGTTCGGGCAGAAGAAAGTCTCGGTCGTGTAAGGTTGTCTGTTCAGCGGTATTTTAAGGGCGCGTAAGAAGCCCGTAAGAATATTAAAATATCTCTACCGGTCTGTCGTGGGAAAATATCTTCTTTCTATTGAAAACAAATATATGTCTGTACAAGGATTATATTGCTATACTTACGGATTTAAGTATATTTCTACGAGAAAGATACGATCGCACGAATTCCCGAGTAGGATCCCGTAAATTTGCTTTTTGCGAAACGCGGTGAGGTCTTATTAAGTATACGTACTTCTTAATGTCGCTGTAAGTGGACGGTGAAGTAGCATTCGTCAACGATAATTCACAAGATCCAAGATCGGCACGTTGAGAGGACGGAGGAAGAGAAAATAGAGGAAAAGAGAGAGAGAGAAACGCGGAGTTTCGCTCCTGTGAACTTGTTCATATCTCTCGTCCTTCCAGCGTGTCCGTTTACTTTAACGTTTTTTTCTTTTTCCTCCCCCTGTCACCTTCTTCCCCCCCCCTCGTCGCCGTTTTTAGCTCAATTTTTTATTCGAACCTCCACTGCGAGAGAAAGTGCGGCGTATTGATGGAGTTTGACGAAGCCCACTCGAAGCACCGACGATGTACACTGTCATTGTGTTTCACTAATTTCTAAGTATAGCCTTTCATAGCCTTTTTAATGTACGCGTCCGGTCGCCATAAGCGGCCGATAATTAATTCGATGGCAGACGTTCGAGATGTAAGAGTGCGATGGATGGGCGAGCGAAATCGATTGCGCGAATGCGCCTTGCAATCGCGAATACAATAATAAAAATTATCGAGAAACACTTGTTTTCTTAAACCGACAGACATATACGGGAGACATATTTTTAACGATTAAAATGACGAATCATGAAAAATCACAGTTAGAGGACAATATCTTAAAGTGTCCCAAGTTCTATAAAGTTTATTAAACAAAAACTTTGATTTAAAAGTGGTCTGTTATTCAGAGACTGAATTATTTTATTACATTTAAAGAAAAGAAATAGTAGTATTGATTAATCATTGAAAAATAACAAAAGAGCGAATAAAATATTGATTGATAAAATTCGAACAATTATTTTGCCGAAAACGCAGTTCGCGTACGATTGGTTTTAGAGAAAAGTGTTTAGCGAGAATTTTTACAACACTTAGGGCCAGTTGTTCCAACCTGTTGGTAAGCTAACTAATAGTTAAATCATATGTCTATCTTTGTCCAATGTAAAGGATAAACAAAGACATATATATGATTTAACTATTAGGTAGTTTACCAAGAGGTTGGAACAACCGGCCCTTAGCTTAGTACGGGATAACAATCAGGGTACCTATAGTTTGCAATTGTACTCCGGGCATATCACACACATAGTATATTTACAATATCATCGCAATAGTTCTCCTCTGCAATAGTCATAGTGGTGCAATAGACACTCTACTCACGAATAAGCCACCTCGATAAGACTATCCGTCCCCGAGCATCATAATCCATTTTCATTGTTTCGATGTAATATATCTTCACTTCACTCACTCCGGTCTTTCAACTTCGAAATTGCATATATGTCGATCCTACGAGTAATCGCCGGCTGTTCCAATCGGCTTACGCGCGATCGAATTCATGTTAGCCCGTGCTTAATAGAAAGAGAGAGAGAGAGAGAGAGAGAGAGAGAGAGAGAGAGAGAGAGAGAAGTTGCCTGAAAAATCTAGGTAGACGTTTGACGTAAGATAGACGTCGTGATTTTTAGAATCGATTTATCTCGGACGTGGACAAGCGAGAAATGCCGCGGTACGTTCTCTCAAAAAACGTCCTCCGCTTCCGAGATAACTCTCACACCGTAAGTGTACCTATATCCACATTGTATATATAGGTATATATAATTATATATAATTAAATATACATTTATATATAATTATACATATATAAATACACCCACCCGATTTTATGCTAGATTCTCGCAATATCTCTGATAAATCTATGTACGTATATTATTATGTGACGAAACGAAAAGAACGCGATTCATTTGTATTTCTCTGAGGAGAAGATATGACGACGACGACGATGATGGTGATGACAAAACTATAAGGATGATGCTATTACGAAAGCAGAAGTTTTAGGCTAATCGTTTATTATATATTATGAGAAATGTCGCTACACTAATAGTGTTACCACTTTGAATATTCAATAAAAAGTTGAGACTAGCGTTACTACATTATGTACCTTATTATAATTATTACAATTATATGATATTTAGTATATAATGCTCTCTACTGTTTATTAGAACGAAATTCTCATAATTTATGTTAAACTTGCTTTACATATTCTGTATTGCATTTTTAGCAAATTAGTCGTTAATTACCAGACTCGATTATCACCAAATATCTCTTCCTTACTTTGTCCTTTCTTTAATTTTCACAGATTTAAATTTAATGAACGTTCCAATGTCTCCGATATATTTAATTATAGGTAGACACATGCTCGTTATTAGTACTACATCAGCTAATGTATTAATAATAGGCGATTTATTCAACTCGACAGGATGCAACGTATAATTTTTGCAAGGCCATTACGACTGCGAAGAGTGTGAAGTCGGGGTCCGGCGCGTCAGGTTTTTCTAGATTAAACCTGTCTTGCGTACTCTTTACCTAGTTCGCGAGATTTAGGCTCGCGAGGCACGCGGCGGGGATTCTCGTCGTATGATAGAGTCGTTGACACGCTCGACCTCGTTATATCTTCATCGTCGAAGGTCCGCGCGCGGCACGGTATTTCTCTTAGGCGCACGACTAAGGTCGCCCGAGTCATCTCGAATACTACTCTTTTTCTTACGCGAGGTGTGTGCACTTGTGCAGGCAGGTTTTTCACGATAAAGCCACGTACGAGCGACAACGGGCACCGTTATAGCATCTCCACAGCGGTACATACTTGTCACGATCGACGAATTCCAATATTCATTATCGACATCACGATTTCGTTTCAAGTGCAAGTCTTATATACGTCACTAATTATCCGGTTTTATCACGGACTATATTTTTCCCTGTTATTGGACTAATAGACGTTTTTATCGCAGTTTTTATTTATTTTGTAATCTAAAACAGATAAAAAGCCACTGCTTTAAAAAAATAGTTGTTATTATATCTTTTTTTGCTTATCTTCCCAGCGGCTTGATAAACTCGGCAAAAGGATTGATAGCAAAAAAAATAGTTACAAGAAAATTATCGGTGATTACTAATTCCTCTAAAGATTAAACAAATTGGAAACGTAAGAAATTGAGAGAGTAAATGGCGCAAGCAGTGATCTCTTTAAAATTTTTTTATAAAAATATTTAAATAAATATATGAGCGTATTGCATTTTACGTATGTACTTAAATTTTGACGTCTGGAATATTTATTTGCTTGATTGCTTTTAAAGTATGTCGGTATGTGACTTTACTCGAGAATTCGACGGACAAGCTTCGGAATGTCTTAGCGATCAGTGGCGGACAGTACGTTTCCGGTCGAGCACAGTCAACAGACGCAGCGGGAGAAGCGTTCTCCGTCCGTGAGAGAGTCCGGCAAGATCTGGCTATTTTTACCCAGTCAACCTTGAACTTGCTGCCGCCGCCATCGCCGCTCCTGCTGCTGCTGCTGCTGTTGCTGTTGCTGCAGTGATCTGATCACCAATAAAGAGACTTATCTAATTCTGAGAAAGGCGATCGTCTGTTGCGACTAAGGGTATAGGTACTCACGTTGCATATCCGTCGACGCCGCGCCGGCCGTACCACGAAAGCGTAACGTAGACTTAACAACTTATCGGGAGGCACACATGTCGGAGGTGGCTGCGAACCATTTAGCACTTCATATTGTGCGACTTCTATTTAATGATTATTTTCTTATCCTCTACATATGATATATCTAAGAATTATGATATAAAACAGTCAAATTTTTAATCTAGACATTTTATTGTATTTATATTTTATCTACGAACCGCTTATTTTTGTTACAATGTGCATAATTATTACCAGATGTTTTAAGCATTCTTCCTATTTGCTCGTTTTTAATGTTGACAGATTTAAAATTTAACAAAGAAATTTACAAGTATTCGATATTTAATTATAGATGGAAACATTTCGAACTTCCAATATGTGTAAGTTTAATAAAACTATGTGTAAATAAAAGCGCGCTTGAGCGAGAAAGAAGGAGCACAAGGCGGCCAACGCGAGAGTTATGCAGTAGCGGCCGCGAGATAACGTAAACTCGCTATCTGATCGAACAATGCATCTTCGCGATACGCGCACTGGCGAACGGGGTGACCCGCATACCGAGTTACCTCGTCCTCCGGTCGGGCTGATGCACCAAGGATGAGCTTGCGCCGCTGCATCTTGGTGTTGTCGATCGTCGATACCATAGCTCGGAGATCTCTTCTGTTGAGAAGCGATATGCGAATACCGTGCATCAGAGTCACCCGTGTATCCTCTGCGGTCGCGCGTGGATTCCATAATAAATTTAAAATCATTTTTGCGGAGAGTTTTGCGGGAGACAAGATCTATCTCGTAATTCTTCAAGTTTTGAAAATCATCTCGATAGTAAAGATTTGAATAAAATTAAAAAAAAAAAGTTTAATACGGAATGACATTCATTTCTATTTGCAAGCTAAGAAATTTTCAAGTTTAAGACTAGACTGAGTGCATTCGTAAATGCTTCCAAAATTTTAAATTGACATAAAAAAATCAGAGTTAATTAATTAGCAGTCGCTTTGGCTCGCACATATTTTCCTCTGAGCTTTGTCACGAATCGCCGCGTTCCACTTCGCTCGGAGGATCAATATCGATTCTTTTGTTGATATTAAGAGGAACATTCGTTTGCGCTGATTCTTTGAGGGTATACAGAATTAAACGACTCCAAATGGTCGGCGAACAATTTGGCGAGCGATCCGAACGAGCGCCGACGATGGCTACCGGTCGGTCGTTGCTGCGGCGGCCAGGACGGCATTGCGTTTATGCGAGAAGCACGTAATCGCATTCACAACAGCCCGCACTTGTCTGACGGGAGTATAAAACCAGCGGGAGAACACAGAGGGAAGAGGCCGCCGTCGCGCCGCGCTGCCATATGGCGGCATAAAGATTCGCTCGCTCGCTCGGCGCATCTGAAATCTAACCGCCGCGGCCGGCTCGCGTTTTCGTTCTCGAAGTTTAGAAGCTGAAGAGGAGGAAGCCGAGCAAATCGGGGTCTCGCGGTCCCACAATCGCCTCGCACACCGGATCCTGACACGCGCGAGGAAACGCACATATGTTGCTTTGCTCCTCGGAGTCTCCGCGGCGCGGCGATGCTGCGAGCCACGTTGCGCGCCAGGAGCCCCCGCTGTTTCCTGGTAGCGATTAACATCATCGTGCGCGTTCCCCAACTTGTCTCCTTCCGCGAACGGACCGCACTTCTCCCGCGCGTGTACTTTTCATACGCGCGCTGCAGAGAAGCGCGCGTATTAACTCTTTCCCTCGTCGCGCGGATGCAGGTCTGGGGGCGGGAACCCTTTTTCTTTTCGCGCTGCTTAACAACGTTTCGGCGAACGATTCGAGGTTGTACCGCGACGAGACGAGACGAGCGAGACCGGCGCAAGTTCAAGTTCACGGGGTCGTTGCACGTGTGGTAGGCAGGCACCGCGCTCTCACTCGTCCGCGTGTGGGTGTATCTACGTACGTGGGGCCTCGATCGGGGCCGGTAGTGTGTTCCCGCGAAGTCAGCTGGCCGTGAGCCAGAATGCCGCGGCGACTGGATGACTCTCGATCGCGCCGGGTGGGCTCCGTGAGCATCCACTTCGACTTGGACGTAACTTCTTTTATCGCGCCGAACGCGGCGATAATCGTACATCGTCAATTTCGGTGAGCGCGATCTTGAGGCTCTCTTGAGTTTGTTTCCTTCGAGAATGCATACTTCATAAATTTATGCTGTTTTAATCATCAATTTGACATTGCTTTCCGTAAGATACATAAATGTGCTCTTATCTTATTGATATTATTAATATATTTTACGATTTTATTTAAAACGTTATATAGATATATTTTTTTATTTTTTCCGATATGTATTGTCCAAAATTAGTATTAATATTTTTTTGAATTAAAATATTACGTATTTATATCTTCTTTAAAATTTTAATAATTTTTTATTAATAATTTTATTTCCTTAAAGTTAATTTTATCTTATTCTAATTTATTGTGAATCCAGTACACATATTTTACATAGAGAGTTTGAAAAAGAGATTCTAACGAAGTAATGTAACATAATTTTTAAATCGATAAAGATATGCGCGTATACATTAATTATTCTTACCTGAGAAATGACGCAATAATGACTTTTGAGGTTCCTGTTGAATTTACGTAACTGTACATGACGTAATTTTTTAGTAAAAATGATTCATCGTTACGTGTTTAATCGTGCGATTAAATTGTCATCGTTTCTCCCTTCGAGCCGCAAATTCCGTTTCCGAACTCTTATGCAATGTTTGCGGATGCAGGTAGGCCTCGAGGAGCGAGTTCAGGCGATGTTCCTCGCCTTTCACGCGCAGTTCACTCGTGAATGCGTTCTCTGCATTCATCGGAGCGCTTCTGGGCTCGTCTGGGTTACGAAATGCGGTAATCGCGCTCTTGCCCTTACCAGTTCTTACCCCGGCGACAAAAAGCCCGTTCCCCCTCAAGGAATAACGTTACATAGTATTCTCAAAGTCGGATCTTTCCATAATAGTCCTACAATTTATTACTCTGATAATGTTACATTAAAAAATTTATTATATTCTCATTTTTATAAACAAATATTTTAAATGTATGCTAAAAGTACTCTTTTCCCGCAGAAAATATCGGCTACTTCTGTTACTACTAATTCGATTTTTATTATTAATAAGACAAATAAAGAGCCTCTCTCCGATATTTTTATAGCTAAGTCCATACATTTATTCTATCGTCCAGAGTATAAGTATATATATAAGTACAGAGTAAACACCATGTTCTGGCGTTAAATAACTTAATTTAAGCGATGAGAGATCCCCCAACAATCCTCCTCCGGTTGCGCAAGCGAGAGGCTCCCTCGTAAACGCAGCAGCAGGTTGATCAGCGACCAGCATCATCGCGATAGCGCGGGGCACGGATAAGGTATCTTATACGGTAATAAAAGCGCGAGCCGATCTGGCGTTAACATCGTCGGACGAACAAACGCGCGACGTAGCGCCTCCTCGCACTCGCGAAAGCCGTGTTATACCACCACCTACTCACTGCTCTCCTCCGCGGCCGCTTCGGCCGGTACGCTGTGTACGTCATGCACCGCGTGTCAAGCCTCAAAGCCAACTACCTTCACGCGACCGGGGGGTCAAAGCAGGACCACACAGCCGTGGCCGTAACTCAGACCTATTATATTTCGCAGTCTGTTGCACTCTCCGCATTTCCTTTTCCTTTTTCGCCGTCCTCCCCTTTCGCCGTCCCGGCAACCCCGATACCTTTTCACGAAGCGACGCGACGACGCGCTCATTCAGGCCCTTGCACCGTCGGCACGATGTGTAATAGCGTTCCAAAGCACTGACCGAGGCACTCGATAGCCAGTTACAATTGTGGCTGGATCGCGAAATGAGTGCCTAAGTGTCGCAATTACCTGATTTGCAATTTTAATATTTAACTTAACGCAAATTGTAGTATAATTGTGAACTATTCAAATACTAAAAATCGTGAGTGAGCGCTCAATCGCTATAATGTAACACGGCCGCTTCTATTTTTTCCCTCTAGACACTTGGGAGTGAGGTCGATATAGAAAGGGATGAAAAAAAAGTAAAAGTAAAGGAAATATTATCGATTTTTGTATTGTTTTTCGTTTGCATCGAGAAATTTTATTGCATCCGAGGAGAGATAAAAAGGCACATCGACAAATGTCCCGATCAATTCAAAGGAATCGCATAATGCCGGGCATAGGACCGGCTCGACCTCGTCGCTAGGATACTCGTCCGCGGTGATCTTTATCTATGTAGGAAGTCATCCACTCGTTTTTCCTCGTCCTCGTCCGCGCAAGCAGATCCAATCTCGCGCCGTGTGTTAGGTAATGCGCTTTCCGACCGCTAAATGCACATCGTCGTGGCCATTGACTTCTTCCCTTTTGCCCAAGCGCTTTACGTTAGGCGACTTTGTTGTTACCTGCTGCACTGAAAGCCGCCGCAGCCGCGCAATATGCCGTATTGCGTTAGCGGGTTGCTTCTTCGTTTCCCTTTCGTCAAAACGACTGAGCGACCAGAATCTCCGCCGCGCCGTAGCGAGCCATAACGAGACGTGTAGCAAAAGTAAATGAAAAGCCATAGATTTCCGTAAAGACAAGTTTATCAGCTTTCCTTTCTTTACTGCAATATAATAGGAATAATAAGTTTCTATCGAAGCTTTATTTTTTATATTAATCTAATCGTTAAATTAAATTAGTAATTTATTTAGTTTGGTGTATACATTCAAACCCGATTAAATTTAATATAAAATAATGACGAAGGTTCATTATTATTCGCAATTGATTTAATATGTTTTGGATTTTATAATTTATTTTCGTTAAATATATAATAAATAGTAAATAGCAGTAAAAAGAATATATATAACTTGCGTAGTAATTTAATTGTAAATGCGAATCTGGCGTGTATCCTAAAATATTCAATGTAACTTATCCTCCTTTTATCGGGAGGAAGCAGGTGCGAAAAGTCATGGTTTTTTTGGCCGCTAGAAAGAGGTCGAGCATTCGATTTTTATGCGGATTACGTGTTCGAATGTAGCCGATCGAACCAATCGCAAAATAAAAGAAGAGAACGGAGAAAAAAAAATGCGTGCGCCGCGGCACATTGTTCATTCAAAAGGCGAGCATTGCGGCCATAAGTCATAGATTAGATTCAGATCGCTTTGAGCCATTGTATGCGTATCGTCCGGGAGACAATGCTCCAGTGAATCAAGCCTATCATCGCGAAAGGCCGGGGAATCCCTTGCTGTACCATGTTGGATCCAGAAGTAAATTGCCGAAGATGTAACGCGAAGGGAAAAAAGCCCATACGGTAAGTTAACGGTGTTTAAATTCTATTTTTTCTCTTTTTTTACGTTAACATTTGTATTTAACGGAATAAGAGATATTAAAATGTTTAAACCGCATATTAATTAATAAAAAAAATGCAAGATTACAATATTTTAAATATACATCTTTGCACAACAACTCCGATAATGTTTTATCGTTCGAAATAGAGCGCATAACGTGCAACACGGGTAATGTTATCAGAAATATTGATCGGAAATCAACGGATTACAAAGTCTGTGGCCCGGTTCGCTGCGCCAGCGGGTCATTAAAATGCCGGTCGAGCCATCCGGTTTAATTTAAGAGCGAAAATAGACGGTGAGATCTTTGCGCTCTTCGTGCATCTCATTAAAAGCGATAGCTCCCGGGGCAACCGCGCGCAGCTCCGCGCACAGCTCGGCCGACGTGTCGGAACGCGCGTGTGAACCTTTACATAATTTAACTCGGTTTTATCGATGTTACTTGGCGTGAGCGTGAGTCACGCTCGTAAACTGCCGGCGCATCGCAGAGGCAAACCGTCACTTTATACGAGTGTCGTTAATCGCTGTTACTGCTGCCGTATATACCGGGGCGCATCGCGGACCGCGCGTCATCGATCGTATCCGGATTCTGGATGGAGCCGCTCGCTCTGACGTAAGCCGGATAATATTGTCATTGCGATTTTAACCGTGCGAACACACGACGTCCATCGCGTTGCGCGCGTACTCGCGAAATATCTCCCGTCCTCGTTACGTTATATATTTAATTGGCCGTTAAATCACTGCGAAAATTGACTCGTTCTCATCCACCTTATGGCAAATCTCCCATCTATTGTACTTCGTGCGATTTTCTACGATACGAAATTGATTTAAATCGAACTGACGTTGAACTAATTAAATTTTGATTGATGTCTATTTCAAGACTGTACTCGAATAAACTTGGATTGATCGAGTAAAATTAACCGTGGGCTGAACTGTATCTTTAAATAAGAAACGCACGTATATAATTATCATCCAATACAAAGTCGTTGACCCCGAATTAAATCTTTTATTTCACAGACGATTCTTATTTTATAATTATAACCAGATTTTTTCTTACATTTTCGCATTTTATAGATTATTTTTGCAGAATTTTTAACGGAGCCGTTTGAGAAGTCCAATGCGCAGGTAAGACTGTACTATATTTAATTATGTGGAGGAAATTTGAACGCATCTTTGCATGAGAATCGAATAGACGCACGGGAGGATTGAGGATTCAATTTCTCTATCTCCTCGCGGCGGAATCAAGCGGGTGTGTATACCTGTAATCGTGATCCTGGCAGACGATTACGGACCGATTGCCGTACACACGTGTAACGATACTCGCGTCGGGCAATCGATCACGTAAAACAGCCTCGCACGTCCCGCATACTAATAGTCATTATTTATTTATATTGGCCAGGTGGTCAATTCGTTCACACGTGATGGAATTGTGCAACGAATGTGTCTGATCGCCTCATCGCAATGTGCTCGTAACGTCTACCCCGCGCGTAACGCATATGCATGCACGCATGCACGGCGGATATGCGTATCGAATCTGATACATGCCGTTTAGTACTTGGATCAATAGCGACGATCAATATTTGCACAATTGCAAAACTGACGTACGGCAAAGGAGATTCGAATACTATTTGTTTTTTCTTTTTTTTTTTTATAAAGACTGAGCATATAGAATATACAGCAGATGGTGAAATAAGTATTATACAAGAGGCGATATTAGAAAGAAGAAAGGAGTTGATATTTGAACCCCTTCCTATATATATCCAACGTTTAATAGCAAGGAAATAAGCATCTTTTATTATGCGCACATTAGAAGATGAGTATACTTTATCACGTATGTGCGTTAGAGATACAAGATGAATTTAAGAAAACTTATCTTCGATGGAACTAAATTTCTTTACGAAATAAAAAAATAGTCTCAATTCAACAAAATTAAAAACAAAAAAATTTTTTCTATACACAAACTATATATTTTACATATAAAAATAAAATTTATTAAAATATTAAATATATTTCTTCCCTCGTGTGACACGCAATTATTTTCGAATAAAAGCACACGTGTATCCAAGAAGTGCAGAAATTTGTCGCGCTCTCCGCATTTTTCTTCTTCTTCTTCTTCTTTCGTATCAAGTCGCGGCGCGGCGTGGCGCCAATAGAATCGAGAGGACGCCGTTCTCACGAGGCTTGCATGCGTACACGCGTGCGTGCGTGCGTGCTTGCGTGCGTGCATACGGGCGCGAGCGCGAGCCCGAGCCCGAGCCCGAAGAAGCGGGCACGGGTACAGGAGGGATATATCTGTCGGGTAATCGCGCGTGAAGGTACGGACCCAACGGTCCCCGCATGACAACACTCGCGAGCGGTGCCTGCGCTCGTTTAGATTGGCCGAATGCGCCATTGCGTTTGTCTCGGCCACGTTTCGAGCATCGGACGAAGCTCCACGAAACGAAATTAAGGAAATAAAGGGTCTAAAATTGTATACAATTTATGTGCCGCTTTGTAAATTTACGCTTATAAAACTGTCGAGTTTATAACAAGATGATTTTTCTTCCGTGTCGAAAGGATAAGGCGCTATCGAGATTCCGTTATACCTTATTTCTCTTGTCGTCCCGTCCGAACGAATTTGACGTGTTCGAAAAATGGATTTGGGGGATCAGATATACGGCAGGTGGAACGAAATTGCGCTTTTATATATACGTAACCGATCGAGAGATCGATGGACGCGCGCCACGATTGTGCGACTTTCCCGACGAAAGTAATTCCTCCCACCGTAAAGTACGTGTCGAGATAATAACTTGCAATCTCCGCGCGAATATTGAATATTCGCCGTTGCCTGTATCGACGGGTAATTTAATTGAAGTCGCTAGGGAGTATCGTTTCCTTACTGCCTGACATCACGGCCGTAATCATATGATGCATGCCGTACTTACGCGTAATGACACTTCGACGGCGCACGATACTCTTCCCTGATCGAACCAATCTATGAAAATCTCCCTCGGTCCGCGGCCACCTACGAGGCATTTCTCGTTATTAATGTTATTAGACGGTTACGTGTCTTCGGGCCGGTAAAACTCAGCGGTTAACGGTATCCGAACCGAGCCGCGGTGGAGCGACAGCCTTGAGAAGAGGGCCCGGAAGACGGTCGAGACAAACTCGACGCGCTTAAGATGCCCGGGTCGTTGCAATCCAACGACACACGGATACACCACATTCGTATCGTTAAAGTATTCCGGTGAGTTCTACCGCTTGTAACTACGACGATTGATACATTAAGTCGTACCGTGGTTAGTTTGATGAAATTTATCGTCAAGAATATATCCGATGATTCCTTTTAATAATTCTTTGATCAATCTGGAGTCGATTTTTTCTTAACAAAAATATAACAGCTAATTATATATTGTATACAGATACAGTAAATATTTTACGTTATTTCTCAAGAACATCGGATTTTTTAAAATAATTTTTTTATCAATTTGAAGTCGATTTTTCCTTAACGAAAATACAACAACTATTTATATGTACAGATACATTGAGTATTTTATACATTATTTGTAGATTCTTTAATTTTATCTCGGGTCAATTTTTCTTTGGCTGACCTTTGATAAATAAAGGTATCGTTCAGGATATTGTTGTGTGAATCTTTCTTTCTCTCTCGTCGGACCGTATTCCAGAACGTTGCAATTACTTTGTGCCGGCGCCTGAAGCAACCAAAAGCCGCCGCTTGAGAAATTTTCGTGCTCGGAGCTACGTGTAGGTATAGGCACGATGAGATTCTCGTCCCGTAGGAGTTGGATCAGAGGCAACAGCCGCGGTCAACCGAGTGTATCAAGATTCAATTTGACGGGCGTAAGGCAAGATGGAGTTTTAGCCTAAGGGCGCTTCTCGGCGACGCGCACGGTCGATGGGCTCGAGAGGCGCGTTGGCGCGTGCAGTGACAACCAGCGCCAGATCGATCCTGGCGACGCAATCCGCCGCCGCCACCGTCGCCGCCGCGAGGGGATGGAACGTCTCGACTGTGCGAGGAGGGTTGCCAGGGTTTACGTCCCGATAATATCAAGGGTGAATCGTCTCGGCGGAGGGACCGCCTCTCTCTGTGTTTGCACGATCTCCTCCTCCGAGGAGCCGCCGAGAATCTCTTCGGCTCTCACGATTTACCGTCAGGGTGAGTCTCTCGTGATTATATGAAAGAAGTCGAATTATTTTACCGATAATTTTGTAGCGCATAAACGAGCGCGGTATTAGCAGTAATCCGGTTGATATTTTCGCGAAACTTAGCGCTTGAGTGAATTGAACGCCTAACGCAACCTAACACGTTATTTTTGACGCAATTTATTATAGATTAATAATTTAGGAAGTATGTATATTTTAATTCGAATTATGCAATATTAATCTCAGGCTGTCACAGTCTATGGTATACGTCACCCTGACAAGACTCGAATATAATTATATCAGTTTCGATTTTGTCTTGATGCATCCGTCTCACGAGTCGCGGCCTAGCTCGGGGCGATCTACATATCGCACAATATCCATCACTCTATGCTCCCTTAAGATGAAGGAAAGATAGATTAGAAGGGATTTCCGTGCGGTTAATCAATCGAGCGGAGCCAGAAGGGAAATCCAGAATTACACTGGAGATTAAACTTGCAGCAACCGTGATTAAGGCCGCAACAACGTTAATAAGTACGCGCATCGGGACAAATAGGACGGAGTAGGGCCGCCGTCCGTACCTTCGTTCGCGATTGAGGGTTATCGCGCGCTCCTCCTCTCTATTTCTCTCTCTCTCTCTCTCCCTTTCTCCCTCCCGAGAGTCCGTCAATCATGCAAATACAGTAGCTCGAGCCGCTGCCTGGAAAACCGCTCTCCGACTCTCCGTCGCTTCCCATGTACTACATAAGGTAATGACGCGCATCTTCCTCTTCGCGGGAGCGAAGCGTCGCGGTCGTCTCGGAGCTCGCCGATTCGACTCGTACGTGCCGGTACCGAAAGAGTAAGAAAAGAGCTATATACCCACCCGATCGCACGCTCTGGGGATTTTCGAGGAGAAAAATCAATGGGAATAACGGTGACACGCATGGGTCAGTGCGTTTGTAACCTTTGAGCCGTCGCATCGCGCGCAGGCGAAGGCGATGGCGAAGGCGAAGGCGCAGGCGAAGGCAAAGGCGAAGGAGAAGAAGAAGAAGAATAAGAAGAGGTGCTCGGCTCCGAAGGCAAAACGGTAAACCCGCGCCAACACACAGAGTAGGATATCTCCTCTTGACGTAATTCCATTCGACATTCTCGCGCGGTGATACCGACACTACGTCGTCGTATACGTGTGAAACGTCTCCTTTGCACGCGTGTAAGTGCGTATACGTACGTACGTACGTTTGGGGTCCTCGACGAGCCACGAGGTCGCCGACCTCCGCTGCCGTTGGGAAAAATCTCCATTGCAATATTTCCATGCCATTATTCGATTAATTATCGCGGCGGGCACGCGGATCGCGGTAGAGTCATAACGGAAAATGAGTTAGAGACGGTTCAATACGGAGACGTTATCCGTTTGTCCCCCGCATCCCTCCCCCTCCCTCCGTGGAAGATCGATAAGCGATGAGAGAGAAAAATGCCTTTCAACATTCAATAGTATTCTTAATAAAAAATTTGGCTGCACTTACGTGTATTTAACATCCCAGTATAGGATATTAAATAATCCCGGGACGTTAAATACGTATTGGGATGTTAAATAAGCAGCCAAGAATTGGTATCTTTTTATATCGTACAACTGTTCTATTAGTAGTGGATACTATTAGTTCGTTATTCTCGTTATCACCGGCGACGACGAATGCATAAGTCAGGTGCCTCTGTGATTTTGATTGTGTCTAAAAACGGAATTTTAGGGCACATGCGTAATTGAAATTTCCGTCTCTGATTACTCGTCTGACTCGAAAGTAGAGGTATTCCGATGGCGTCCCGCGGATATATTCTTCGCTTCTTCCTTGATTAAATACGCGAAGAGAAGGATATATTATGTTAGCGTAGAAACGGAGGAATCTCTCTCAGGTGACATACGCACACACGTGTATTATACGTACACATACACCGTGTACCCACGCACATACACTGCATGTTGCGTGGGACGCATCGGTGCTCGATACTGCTCACCCCGTTTCGCGAATTCGTTCGCCGATCACGATCGGCGACACGTCTTCGTCGAATTATCGAAATACCTCGCGCGATCGCTGGCGGAATGCTAAATACATATCGGCGAGCGCTCGCGCACATAACGTCCATGTTGCTGCGAACCCGCTATTTTTAGATCGCACGGATTTTATCTGTACTCTGCGAAAATATATTGGCGAATCGACTATGCTTATCCCCCATATCAATAACAATTTGCTAAAGAAATACAAGCTAAAATAACGGTGCCGTGAGCCCAATCGCGAGAGAAGTGTCATTTATTGTTATTTACTTACAATTTTGCACATTTGTTTATACTGCAAGCGTGTTAATCCTTGTGGGATTCACGCGAAATATACAATTAAGTTAAATATATATTAGTATTTAAAAAAAAATTGTAATATGCAATTGCAGTATAACGACTCATGTGTTTCTGTTAATCTATTTGTTATAAATTGCTTTAAAAATCATGTGGACAAAAATGCCTCATATAATTTACATATATCTCCAACGAATTGGTGTTAAATTGCTCCATAATAAAGCGGAGATTTGGATTACAATAGTGTGGAATATCTGACGTGCAAACCGTGACGGTACCAATCACGCTGGTCCGTTTCACAGGGGGAGATTCTAATTTAGCATGGTAGCGTAGAAGATCTCTTCCCCAAACCCTTCGTTCCTGCCGAAGGATGAAGGAAGTCTATGTCTGCAGTCGAGATGAGAGGAGGGGGTGGGGAGGACGGAGGGGCAGGATGCAACTGCGGAGCCCGGGGAGTCCAGGCAGAGTCCGGACCCCCATCATTATCCGTTGAACCCTGCGGAGGCTCGAACATGCATCAATTATTTGGTGGATCGAAGAGGGACGTATCCTCCCTCCATCATCCCACCTCCGCCTGCATCCTGTGTCGAACGACCAATTGCACCATACATCACACTCGCGCTATATTCGCCGTCATAATGTCGGGGTACGCGCGCAGCACGCTCCCTTCTCTCATCCCCCTATTTCTTTCCTGTCTCTCTCTTTCTCGTCCTTGCTTCTCGCGTGCGTCGTTTTGGATCGCTAGGAAGGAATCTTTTAATTGCCAAAGTGCAGGCGTATCACTAGAGGGAGAGAGAGGGGAGAGGGCAAAGAATAAATTTATTGATTATTTCGAAATAAGAGAAGCTCATTAGAATAATTGAGTATTATAGATATTATCGCAAAGATAGAGAAATGAGTCTAGAAAGTTAATTAAGAGGTAAGGTAAGAGTTATTGATAAGAGCCTGGGTTCTTAACAAATTCAAATACATTATTAACGATCTATATTATTAAACAGAATGTAATATAAATTTGGAATAAAGAGAGAATCTTAACATTTTGAATAAGGAAGAAAGGAAGTAAAACAAGAGAGATATATTGAAAGGTCTTCGAAAGTTTAATTTTTACTTATATGTTATATGTACATGGCGAAAAGTTAGGGTAACTGAGACGGGTCCAATTCAATTTCCGTGAAAGCGCATTTAATATCTTTGCCTTATTCTTTCCTTCGTGCTTCGGAGGCGGAGTGTATCCGAACAGAGGAAGGAAGAAAGGAAAAAGAAAGAAAGAAAGCCTGATAAAGAGCCTCGATACGATCGTACGCGAGTGTCCGCTGGACAGTGGACATTCGATTCCATTTAAGCGATCAACCTGGGTCATAAAAGTGTCCCACGTAAAAATGTTCGCGATCGCGCGATGAGAATCGTGTGTGCACGAACGAGAAGCGGCGCGGCGCGGCGACCGGTCAAGCAGCAGGCACACTCGCGCGATTCACGGATTTTACGCGGCGGATTTTACGTCGACGCTAAAGCCGTCTGCTTGGAGTAGCTCTCCACACTCATCCGAGAAGAGAGTCTCGCTCGCGATAAAACTAAACTCTTAATGGCGGTCTTGACGCTGGCTTCCACGCGGAACACAATACCGGGGACCGTCCGTTGTCATTGTCGGCGACGCTCTCGCGTCGCGACTTTTCTTAACCGTCTTGTCGTGCCGTTAAGCGATCTCGTGTCGGGAGGAAACCTGAGCGAAAACGCGAACGGGTCGAGCCGCGAGCGACGATAAATGTCGGGGATGCAACGCGGAGCGCAGCGAGAGATTCGACCATAAGAAAAAGAATTGGCGATGCATTGTGTCGTCGCAGCTGGAGCAACCACGTCGAAAGTAATTGACTATCGGGCAGGTCTTTCGCTGCCCCTCGATCGCCTTAATAATGATGACTTTGACATTAACACGACTTTAGACGATGGTAACGAGACGCTACTGTTATATTTTGTTCGGAACTTGCACGCGCGGCTGGACCCCGTAATATTTTCTGGTGATTTATTGATATACTGATATTGATAAACTTGATATACTGATGGCTATCGATACACGTGTTTTCTTATGATAAATGAGAGTAGACTCCCTTAATATTCCGTCCCTTCATCGTTTAGATCCTTGGATTATAGATAAATTGCTTTTTTATTGCAATTGCAATAAATATATTAATATATACATATGCCATTACTTCCTAAGTATCGTCCCCTCATCATTTAGATCTTTATAGATATAAACGAACTGCTTTCATATTGCAATATATTTTACTGTATATATATGTCATTATCATTACATATGTATGATATAATTATGTCAATCAATTGTATATTTTCAATATTTATAATTTAATACTTTATTTTAATATTAATGTTTTGCTTTCACAATTTAAATATGAAAAGTTTATTAACGGGTGAGATTCTTTTTCAAGAATGAATTCTTTTACTCTAATGGAGTTGATTTATTTAATTCTAATTCCTTAGCAAAAATGTAATTAGGTGTCTTTATCTTCTTTTACAATTTTGTTTTAATAGTAAATCTGAAATAAAATTTTTAAAATTGATATTAATTTTATTTGTTTAATAAAGAATTAAATCTTTCTTTAATAAAAATTCAAATTTTGATTGAATCAGTTTTCTATTCTTTTTTCGATATTTTTGTTGAAAAGAATCAATTTTACACTCGTTGAGAAAATCAGTCCCAAAATTATAATACTTCCTGTATATTTAGTAGTAGTAGTAGTAGTGTAGTGCTATATAAAAAAGAAATGATATTTCGGCTCTCCACTTCTGATAAATAGAATTGAATCTCGTTATTCGATAGTCAATCTGTTTCGCTTCTGTATCGAATTGCCATTGTCTTGCCGGTTTCATGGCAATTCAATTTATAATGGTATCTCACCGATTTGTGCACAAGTAGGAACGTAGTCTGGGCGGACAGCGGTTTCCGCTTTCATGTATAAGAGTAATAGTAAGAAGAAGAAAAGAAGTGGGAAGCGTCTTCGAGCGCTAACCTTGTTACGTACATCGCTCGATAGCACCGATGATAAATTGCTCGACCAGCTCGTAGCACGTGCGAACGAAACATAATTATAAAGATATATTTTAAGTGTATAATGTATATATCATCGCATAAATAATTAATATAAGTAAATGTATCAATGCGACATCGCGCGAATGATTTATATAGATTGAATAATTTAAAGTTAGCGATTCTCCGTCGCTTGCTAGATTTTAATTTTATCTGCAATAAAAATATGTTTTTTATCACGGACAAAGGAGAAAATAAACTAAAAGCATTATATTTATAATTTTTTTCTTAAAATATTAGATAGATTGTATTCAGTTAAAAGTCAATGTGAATTAATTATATCAACAATATCAAAAAGTTATTAATGAAATTATAGTGAATAATTAACTTGGTTATTTTCAACGTTTTAAAAAAAAACATTAATTATAAATAATTAATGTTTGGCCTTTTTAAAGAAATTATTCGCCTTTATTTCCGGTATAGCGTCGTTGTTGATACTGCTACGTAATAAAGAAAGTCGATCCGCGAAGGTGGAACGGACGTAAGATGCGGAGGCGTATTATGCGTTTCAAGGACGGCGTGTTGTATAACAACGTTCGTTTTACCGATCGCGATATCGACCTCGTCTGGAATGCTGACGGATCGAGGCCGAATACAATAAATTCAGTTCCGTTTTTTTTTTAAACATAATTCGATTCCTTTCCGTTTCGACGTCATCCAATACTTCCATCTCAATGATTCAAATTATTCGAGGACTGTTTTCGATGGATTTTATATGCTGTGTAAAAAAAGATTTACTTATTTTTATTTCAATTTTCTACATATAGAGCATACATATCTTTCGTGTTTTTATTTTTTGCAAATTATATCGTATGAATTATTTTAATAATGCAATTTCATTAAATTCATTCTAAATGTTTAGGGAGCATTATTATCCGATTACAAATTACAATACGAATGGAAAAAAATATCACTTTTGTATGATATATCTCTTCATCGATTTCTACTTTAAAGATATTGCTCGATCGTTATCAATTTTACAGAGAAAATGTTAAAGTAGATCACTGGGGAAATATCGCATCTGCCGAACATCCGTTCTGACCGCCCTTAGATCCGAAACAGGATCCGAACTCAACGAACCGTCACAATTTCTCTCGAGGGAACGACAAATATCTTGGCTCGCGCGCGCGATTTCTGCTGAATGAAAGCGCGCGTCTCTCGGATCGGATGCGATCGCATACGATCGCGCATACAGTTAGAAACGGTTCACTTTAATTAGCTCGTATGTCACTGGTAACGCCAGCTGAGAAATCCGAGCTCCCCGGGGAAGATGTACGAGGGCGATATAGGCCGAAGCCGCGCGAGGCGCGAGGTGCGAGAAAGACGCGCCGAGCCGAGACGAATCGCCGACGCGTTGCCCGCGTGATCGAAATTAGACGGATAAATTATTTGGCGGCGCGAAAACGCCGCGGCGCATTTTATCGCGTCCCGTTCATCGATTCGTCTCTCTTTCTTTTTCTCTAAATGGGTTAGGTCGTAATTGAGCGAGGCAGATTCGCGCACGTTCTCCAAGAGTTACACGCTTGAGGCTGGAGGATGATGACCCGTGCTCTCGAATTTTGGACCGACGCTCGTGCTATCACTTGTGTACGCTCTCGTTCTGTCGATTCCTGTCGTCACGTCTCAACATATAATTACTTCTCGTCCGATTCGGTTCGTTGACCTGGCCCCGGTATACGAGAGTCGCTCGACAAATTGATGGTATCGCGAATTGAAAACCCGATTAACGCCGATAATCGTTTATGGGCGAGGACGAGGGGAAGAGAGCGTGTAAAAAAGATTGTATCGAAAATATCGATGTGGCAGTTATAGTCGCCACGCCTTTGTTCCGTAAACAACGTCGAATTATCGCGATTGACCTCTTTCAACTTATATTATTCGACTGGAATGCGAGACGATCGATTTTGCTAGTCGATTTATCAGATATAATCGGCATATCACGTTTTTGATACGGATAAAAACAGGAAATTTGATTACGGTGCAAAAAATATTCGAGATCTTTTTGACTGTGCGACCGAGATTTATTATGTTCTACCGTACAAATTGAGGAAATTGCGCCTTAATTGGCATCTATTCTTGACTCTTTAATTTAATTATTATATTCGAGACGCGGCGAGATGTGCGTGCGTATATGTGTATCGCGCGTCTTAGATGTAGCATATAAATTGTTATTATCTATTATCTGCCTCGTTATCGCGTTCGCTACTTAAGGATTACGAGTTAATTGCGGTGATTTAATTTCGCAGAAACACAAAGGAAGAATCCTGCGGACGGAAGGTACACACCACCTCGGGGTTACCGTCCTCGTTACAACGCATGCAATTAACATGGCCTATTAGTGGTAACATGTTTCGGAAACGTCGGCGACGCGGACGCCTCGACGGTTTGCACATTACTAACTCGCGTGTATTCCGTTAGATCGATCGTGAGTATAATCTGTGTGCGTACCTATCGTGTGTAGAGCAGATATTAACTCGTCTAACATGCAGTGGCATATCGTTGCGGCATCGGTCGTGATTGAGTTATCTCGGCGTACGTAACCATCTCCCGTGTAATTTTGCAACTTTACTATATCAATTTCCTGCGTCAACGTTGATTTGCGAATCTGTCGCACGTTAAGTAAATTCTCGTTTATTTTCGCGAGTGCCACATACGTTTCCATAAATTTTCTCAATAATTCTTCTTTAGATTATCCTTTGTAGTCGTCTAATTGAGTGTCCCGGTTTCCCGATATATCTGTTAGAAGCATCCGCGTCTGCCAACCACATCGAACCGTTTCCTTTCGGTCGGTGGGAAAGAGGTAGCGTATAACTCTGTGGGATCAATAAATCTCCCGGTCCGGTAATGGAAAAAGGCGAATCCTCTTCCGCCAGCTTGCGGCTGGTTATTTCTGCCCGGCAGGACCCTTCGAGTTATTACGGTTTAATGGTTGCACCGTTAACGAAATCAATTAACGAGGGAGGCGTTTCGGCAGCGTTACGTCTGGTCAACGTCTCAACTTTCGTCTAACTTCGCGCTCTCCTTCTCTTTCTCTCCATCTTCCCGATTCCCCTTGTCTCCACTTATATATTGTTTTCTCTTTCGTTTTCATTTGCTTTCTCTGTCTCTCTCTCTCTTTCTCTCCACCTCACTGCTGCTCGCGCGATCGTCTTCAACGGATATAATTCAATCCCTCGTTATACACGTTACAGCCCTCGTTACTAAAGAGAATCCATCAAGCACGTTCGTAAAGTTATCTAACAAAACTTTATGACGGTTCGCCCAAAATCTCCCACTGAGAAGTAGGTTGAGTCAAGCAACAATTCCCGTTGCGTCGCTAACAATAAGTGCTTTCGATGATTCATTATTTGCGCTAATGCTGTGGGAGCATCGTTACGGAATTTCGTATGAAGACAATAATAGGAAGTTACGCCTGTACACCTGTCGTCTTACATATGTAGATGAGTATTCTGTGACAAGATAATTTTTTATTTTTATCATTGTTTCATTGTATATGTAATAAATTATATGTTGATTCAATACTTTTAAAGAACATTTTGATTATTTTGAGACGTAAATAGATCCCAGAAATAATATTGGGACGAAAGTTAATCGCAAATAATGGAGTAATTTTGCCGCTGGATATCGTTTTGGAAATTTATGGCACACTCTTGCGTGGAATTCCTCGTGAATTTTCGACGAATCTTTGACGTGGGCGGTAACACCGAGTATCGAAACGATCTCTCTGGCGTTCTCGTGCAAGCTCATCGATTTTAAACATCGGGAAGAAGTGTCGGGGACAGGCGGGAAGAGGGAAGGCGGTATCTATAGCGTGGAGGCGTAGAAACACGCGGGATGAAGAGAGTCGAGCAACCTAAACGTGGGGTATCGGCCGCGGACCGCCCAGCGAAAGGGTCCCGAAGGGTCTCTCGGCGGAGAGGTTCGATAACCGAACGTGTGCGCGCGCGCGCGTGCGAAATTACCGAAATTGCAGGTCGACCAAGTCCAGTACTTGACCTCTTCCCGCGGCCCGTACTCCTCAAGGAGGCAGATACGATGGTATACGTCTACCTCCAGCACCTTACAGCCCGGCTGCGAGCGACGAGTTACCGACTCTTCACCGTGAGATATTCCGGCGCGAAATTTCGCCGGCTATATATCGAACGCGCAGAAATAACATTGTGATGAAGTTATAAACGTTCGGTCAATAGCTCGGGGTTAACAGCGAGTAATAACCATATCGGATATATATGTGTATATAATTGAATCGTTTATTTTGAAAAGGATTATACGAGTTAAATGCACAGCCTTTAACTGATCGTGTTGTTGATTAAAACATGATGTAAGAAGACAAGTGTAGCAAGTCCAAGGATGCGCAGTAGTCATTTTCTTTGACCAATCAGAAACTGGAATCAGAATCCGACTATGAATATCGGCGGCCTTTGTCTATGTTAAAGATTGTTAATTTCATGTTTATTTCGTTTACCATAATTATGCTTAACTTTAATTATGTTACTCTTGATGTAAATAAAATAATTTCGACGCGGACGCATATTGCGAGCGGCTTTCGCACGAGCAATTCCGGCTGTCGTATGGAAGTTCGGAATTGGCTCAGCCATGCGAGAGCATAGTAGCGAAAAGATATAACAGGCTTCCATCAGGCGAGAGAAGGATCTCAATTAGCATACTCTCTGTGAACTTGGCACGTCGTTCCGACAGAAAAATGCAAATGCTCGTGGGATCCAATCCATTCGCGTCGTCTTCCCGGCGTGGCCGAAACCTAAGCGCCATTGTGGGAGGCTTTAGAGCACCGTTAAATCATCTATTAAGTCCGCTAATTAAAGCAGATTCGGGTATGCGATAAATATTCAGCTACCGGAAATATGGCCAAATGAGTGCAGTGACCCCTCTTTCGTTCAAGAACATTTCTAAAATTACTATGAAGAATGTGATTGAAGCGGTATAACCGTTTTAAGACGAGAAAAAAAAACAATTCTATACCTTTTTAAGCCGACCACGTTTACAGGCAAGCAAAATAACCTGTGAAATTAAATAAGATGCGATTGCTAATGGAGTGATAATTACGAAAATAGGAATCGGGTAATTAGATGATTAGATATCGTTTTGCAGGAATGAGTAGTTTCTGTAGGCGAGAATAAGCGTCGCCGAGTCATTTGCATTCCCAAGAAAACCATTTCGCAATGTTCCCTGGCGCGTCCTGGCAACTACGTTTCCTAGTGATGGCAGGCGCATCTAAACGTATCCGCGCAATTAGGCTGTTTTCCATACCGAATCGTTAAGTATCCATTATTATGCTCACTCTGTGGCTACAATGAAGGTGTCTTAACTAGACAAGGTCGCGCGACGGGCCGCCTATATGCAGTGCCAACAGGCGATACAGGTAGATAAAGCCGTCTGCCATTCCGATCCAAGAAGCGTGTTAATAATCGTGTATATAGCGGTGATTAAATCCGTATTGTGTCTTACGCTAATTGAAGCTTACGCGCACGCTACCGCGTTACGAATGAGTAATAAAGCGTGAAAATTATAATTGTAACGAATAACGAAAGGAAGTAAAGATAAAATTAACGACGACTTTCTTGAACGAAAATATATTGTACCATTCACGAGCAAGGTTCCAAGAAAACGAGTAGTAAATTGCATTTGAGATTCTGGCATAGTCGAGTTTACGTCATAGCTTGCAGCAAGAAAGAGAATCGTGTTCTAAGAAAATAAATCACTATTAGATAAGTTAATTGAGCGCCGTTCGATGACAGTCTAACGCCATACCTCGAGCCAGCATAAAAGTAATTATCGTTAATATCCGTGATTATATCATCGATTATTTCAATAGCTCTTTCATTATGTCATCAAATCTCGCGGATAATAACATCGCGCTTCAGCGGACAAACCAGTGACTGGTCTCTCTCCTATGCGCTGCCAATGTATCGGTCCTCCCCCCGTTCTTCTCTTCAAGAAGAATCGGTCCTCGGACCTTAACGCGTCGATGCGGTGTGTAATTATGATGAACGGCCGTAATTGGCCAGTTGTTTACCCAGGGCGGTGCGGTGGCGCTTCCCGCCTTTGACGCGCGAGCTACTGAATGAACCGTCGAAATGCAAATGCGTATCACGTAAACCAACGTATTAACCACGCTGAAGAGCTGATTCACGCTGATGACTGGACGATTAATTACCCGATTATGGGATCGCGATGCGCTAACTCACGACCGCGACGTGCGCATAATATACAAGTCGCGCGACTCTGTACGCTTGGTACGTGAAAATTTCACGGAGGAGAAGAAGAAGAGGAGGAGGAGGAGGAGGTAGAGGAGGAAGAAGAAGAAGAGTCCGTTATGCAAATCGCACGAGCCTGATAAGGTGGAAAGGGAAGGAGACGTGCTGCTAAATCGACGATATATTAGCGATCGCGTGCCGATAACATCGCCGATTTCTGCGTAGTTCAATCACTGAACAAGCTGCGTACACCGCGCGTCCACTCGGCGACGCGATCGGCAGAGAGGATATAAATAATTGGCTGTAAATTATTCACATCGCGTATTCCGCCTTATGGAGCCACGGTGCAATGTTAACAAGTGTGCGTTTCTCGCCGACGGAGATATTCCACGGCTGTCAATCTATCATCCGTCAAGTCGGGCGCGGCTTATATAGTTGTTCGTCGACTTTATTATACGTTTAAACGAATCCCATGTTATTGCCATTAGATTGTCCCGGCGCGGTGTCTTATTCGAGATTCGCGAAAATCCATTTAAGTCCCCGAGCCGCCCCGAGTGCTCGGGCTTTTATCTCGAACGCTCGTTTCGCGAAATTATCCCGCGCCGTTTCGGTCGTGATTTGAAATGCAAATTTCGGCAGCCAATTGCATTTCCCGATGTGCACGACCTTGCGATGCACGAGACCGTTGAGTAAACGCTCTCGTGTAAATTCACTTCACTCTCGGTAGACACGACGGAAATTTCGAAATAGACTTTGATTATCGTTTGAAGTGTCTATCACGGTAGGAATAGTGTTCGGCTCGATTAATCCAAGCTCGACCAAATCTTTCTCTTTCAATCAGTCGAATTGTTCTGCAATTCCAAAACTTGTTTAACATTGAGACTGCTTTGGCAGATTTGAGTACATTTCGTTCCTTCTGCCGTTCTTACTCACGTTACATTAAAATTTTTAATTTTAAGATTTATTTTATTAGGAGATTATATGAAAGTGAAGAATTCGAGTAGCAACCGTCGCTTATGTTAGCATCTGATTTTGTTTATTTATCGCGAATTAAATATTAAAATCGGATGTTCAGCCGGACGAAGACGGTCATTTAATTTAAATAAACACTCGTAGACGTGTCCTTAGAGATTCATTTTTCAGCGGCGCGACGCGCTTCGAGAACACGCGCCGAAGTGGCATTCCTTTTCGTCATAATCACCGACAATGACTACCGGAAAGGCCAAAGGCCTCCGCAATTTCTGATAATCGACCGGACAGCCGTGAAAAGCTTTTTCTGCGGCGTCGACTCCGCGGATCGAATACTCGACGTATTTTATCTTACATACGCGCGTACGGCAGACCGAGAGGAGGACGCGTTAGAAGACGGAGAAGGAGAGGAGGGTATATAGTCGCAGGTGTCTTCGCGACTTCTATATATAGAGATTACCAGCGGCGCGCGCGATCGTCGGTAGATAGAGACGGCAATAAATTCGATAAATCGATCTGTTCAACGGCGACGACGAGGTCGAGCCTCTCGCGGCGGCGAGTGTTTGTACGCATACGGTACGTGTGCGGCGCGGCGCGGCGCGTCGCCGGATTCCTGAGGATGATCTAAGTACCTGAGATTAATTATTTCGTCGCGTCTAATTAATGCTCGCCGGTACCGAGGCGTAATTACCGCTGCCTCGCGCGGAACGCGCCACTTTGCGCGGCGTTCGCCTCGAAATCGCGATCGATTATCGCCCGGCACCAGGAACTGAACTCGCGCTCGCGCTCGCTATCGATCCAGGAACTTTACTTGCGCGTCAGCTACTCGATTCCGATCTACGCTCGATCGGTAGACGGAGAGAGATCATCGGTGCGGGGTTAATCAATAGGCGCTTTCGCAAACTATCCTCGTCGAATCTGCGTTGTTATTCGCATCGAATACGCGTCTATTTACTCGAGTGCCGGTTAATGATCGTGAAGTAATTAATCGCGATACGACGGCTTAGCTGTATCTTACGCGTTGAGTACATCTTAAATTGAATGGCCTGTACCGCAGGGATAGAGATTCCTTGATAAACTTAATTAAATTTGACGAAATGACATCTTTATTTGACGTTCTTTCGTATTTGATTGCTTATAGTCTTAAAGTTATTAGTATCTTGACATTTCGGTTCAAGATACATATATTGTAAGATCAAATTTCTTTAAATGGGAGGAAAATCCAGGATATCCTGTATGTGGCTAAATGGGCTATTGTACTTAAGTCTTAAGCAATAATGATGCTAGTCGTTGCAGATAAAAGAAAGGGGAAGAAGGTTATAATAATACATAGAGGCAGGCAAGGCGTCGAATGTATGGTACTAAATTACGATTCCGCTACGAGCGGTACGTACGCGATTCCTGTAAATGGAAATCGGTACAAGGCGCACGGTAAATTAGACGATCGCGCTACCATACGCAGAGCGAATTGATTGTCATGTTCGCAGGTGCTCGCTCAAAGAGGCCTCGGGGACCGTGTTACCGGCGCGTGTAATTAATTGCGGTTACAATCGAGCAATTTACTCCGATCGTTCCGGACGTACGGGCCCGTACGTTAATAGCGAGCCACGTCGATCTTGAAACGTCAGTTTAGCGTCTCAATAACGTACCGTTTACTGCGAAGTCCGCTGCAGAAAAGTTCTATTATGGCGACCTCAGAGAGCTAAGCCACAGAATTAAATGAATAGGAAATGAGAAGTTTGATTACTCAATTATAGTTTTGTCATTGTATTGCAAAATATAATGATTTTGCTTTTGTATGTGATTCTGCTTCTGGTATGTGTACAGGGGAATTAAAATAATAACACGATTATTATTGTAAAATCGAATGCTCACGAATTACAAATGATCGATGAAAAAATGCGATCATTGTATTTTCTTTATAGAGAAAGAATTAATCAATGTTATAACATACATACAAATGATAGTCTATTATAGACTTTTGTTTGCGCGCTCATCAATAATGTTGCTGTCGCTGTGCATATCGAAATTGCTATTACGGCAGGGATAATTTGTTTTCTCCAGTTTTTTTTATATTTGTGAACGTATTTCAGTTTGAAAAGAAGAGAGGTATCAATCTTTGGCGAATTGATTCAAAATAACAGAATTATTTTAAAAACTCTGAAACTCTTCTTTCAATCCAAAATAATTATTTATTCTTAATATGATCTTGACAATTTTATCATGTTAATGTAAGGAAACGACAATTTAGGAAGAAGTCGAAAAACTACGCGAAATAGCGCCCACGCGAGACGAAAACTCGTGGATTCTCCGGAGACCAGGTGGTGATCGCGTAGGTGTGAGACTTAGAATATGTTAATTAGGCGTTAATAGCGCTCGTCGTGCACGATAATCAGCGATGTTCGCCACGCGGTCGATCTCCTCGTGCTATTAATAATTAGCTCCTAATTAGACGGCTCGTAAATAATTTCTTGTCGGGCCGCGGATCCGTTGGACGCGCTTCTTTGTACGCTCACCTTTGCTCCCTGTATCCCGTTAAGGGACGCCGAGAGTTGCACACGAGTCGCAACATCGCGCGAGAACGACAATTGCATTTCTCTCTCGAAAATTTTCGACGTTTACGACCGCGGCGCCGGTAAAGCCCGTCTCGGGCAACGTTCCGAAGAATCCGCATCCGCAATTGCATCGCGCGATTTGACAAACGGTACTTAGGTAAGTGAAAGAATTCCGGAAAAAAAGATTTTGACCGATTTCAGATTTCGCCGTTGGCGAAATATTTTTCGTCCCATTCTTTTTTTCGGGAGAGAATCTTATATCTCCCAGCGTAATCCGAAATCGGAGCCTTTCGGATCTTTACTCTATATACGTTCCTGATCTTTAATAGACTGCATTCTCGGTGCATTAACGGTGCGATCGTCTAACGCTATATTTCACGCCCCGCGCGCGCTACGTACAATACGGACCCGACGCAACTTTAATGAATCTTCGCGGGGCGACATAAGAATGCGAGAATCGCGGGTCCGATAGTTAATGCGCTTTTTGCGTATCGCATATATACCGCGCGAACACCCTTCGCCGTGACTAATTACCGTTCGTATTTATTGTTAACTTCTGGGCCCGCGGGCGCGGAGAGACGCTTGTGACGAATCGGGGCCTATCCACCCCCCGCAGCCCGAGAGATCGAGAGATGAAAAACCGATCTGACGTGAGCTTAATGGCGGTGACAAATCGCCCCGTGCGAGCGGGGCGCTCGTGATCTCGCGAGACGCCACGCCACGCATCGGGGCTGGACCCGCCGACAATGTATGCATGCGCGCTCTCGCAAATGCTCGGAGACTGACTTACGCCTTGCCCGCGCGAGCGCGTCGTGGAACAATAACCTGTCGCCGATGACAGGCCGATCGATAACTCATCTGCGAGCGCCGGACCGGACAGTCGATTAAACTCGACCTATGCCGCCCGACGTGCAGCGGCGAGCCATCCTCCACGCTGTAAAAACCACCCGCATTCTCGACGGTCCTTGCCCCCGGATCGTTGCGGCTGACGCAGTTCGGCGAAGGGATCTCCATGAAGCTTCCACCTCTGCGATAGTAGTGAGATTTTAGTATGCGAATTTTTACTTGATAAAGGAGAAGGCGAACTGGGGACGTTCAAACTTTTGATGGAACAAAATTAATGCTATATTGTCGATGAATCTAACATCTTTCTTATCCGACCTTTAGAAATCATTTTATTTTTTTTTATAATCATTTTATTTTATAATTTATGAAAGATAAGTAATATCTCTCTTTATGATTTATGAGAGATAAGTAATATCTCTCTTTTGCCTAAAAAGTTGAAGTATTTTAAAAAGTACATATTAAAGCTCCGATTATTAGATTTCAAAAATATATTTTGGGATTCATTTTCTTCATCAGAGAAGCTTCTGCATCAAATTTCCGAGAGACTGCACAGCTCGGAGTTCTTCACAAGATTATTTAAATTAAGGAAGAAAGAGGATGGGGACGAAAAGACGGCAAGGGATAAGGCAACGGTTAAGCTCGAGAGCCAGTTAGTTAGAAGTTGTATATGCGCAACGAATTAGCTAGTACTCGGTCGAACGTATAAGGGAGGACGGGTCGCCCACGGCCGTGCTGCAGCAGTCGGTGCTCCTCGGCTTTTCTGTTTTAACGTGGCTATATAGCTCTTGGAATACGTGCGACGATCGTTCTTGCTCCGTTCTTTTTGATCGTTGTAATGCGCGAAAGTGCGTGCAATTCGAGAAAGACGATCTTGTCCCAAAACTGCGAGAGCGCTATAATTTCCGTAACAACCCATTTGCGAACGGAAGTGTAGCACAGGGGTTTCCTTCTCTATTTTGATAAGGATAGCAAAAATCTTCCTTTTTGTCAAATAGAAAATGGGACATGTAGAATAACGATAAGAGAAGATGAAAAATGGCAATCAAGAATGATTTGTTTTAATGAAATTAATTTCGTAATAGTGTGATGTTCGAATAGAGCGTACGGAATTAATTTCGTATTTTTACTCGCGAACTCTTTCTCATTTACTATAATACTAATAGACGCCTGTACGATGTGCGCTTTTTACGATAACACGTCGCAGAACTAACGAAGTAATTACGCGCCTAATAAAGTAATGGTTCCAATCGTGGAGAATCGCCATTATTGCCAGCAATAAACACATCCAATAATGTAAATCTATTTATACCCGCTACTATAGAGAGGAATTATTATTGATAGTTGCTGTAAATGGAGGAATTCCAGGTTATTACGATGCGTAATCACGATGACGCGAACAAACGCGAGAACGAGAAATTCTTCTTCAGTTTACGATAATTCGCGTATAATGGAATTACGTTGATAATGATCGATAAATCTCTCTCTCTAGGATCGCGCGCGTCTTGCCCTCGATGCGTAAGTGTTTACGCTTTTGCACGACGGGGTAATAACGGTACGTAGAGTAGAAGTAACCGTCGCTCGTTAATTCGTTAATTTCGCCGGCGTAATTAACTTTCGTGTGACAAATCGATAAGAAAAGATAACGGGCGACGCTTAGCATAAACTTATGTGAAATACGAGCGAGCATAAAATTTTGTGAAAAGCCACGACGGCAATTAATTTATCGATGTAGAACCTACGATAAGTGACCGCGAATAACCGATATCATATTAGCCGATCCGTGAGACGCGTGCCAAGAAGACGAAAGTCTATCGGTGCGCGCCCGCAGTAATGAAACCGGATGTATACGCAGAACGAATTGATTTTCATTTATTCCACGTGCGATCGCGAAATCGACCTCCTTCGTAATCATACCACACGCGTTTTACAACCCGTTCTCACAACGTGTGGCGAAAAATAGTGATATAGTCATTATCGTAATGTGAGCTATTAATCTGAAATGTCGACGACGCGACATAAAAATTCTTTGATAAAAAAATTCATGCCTTGATCGATATTCTTCACGGATCTTTTTTGAATCGTTAATCTTAAAGCTTGAATTAATTATTCAATGATGTGAATTCGAGCAAGTTTGATTTTTCAAACACCAAACGCCTCGTTTACAGATTAATTGCAATGCGTGTCACGAAGATTAAAACGCAGGCGCGCGTTTCGCGACACTTAATATTGATATTAATATTACAAGTATTCAGTATCGAGGGTAAACTATAGACGTTTTGCTCCATTGACACTCCATTAACTTAGGCGCGCGCGACATGAAAGAAACGTTATTATGTACATCGAATCGCGCTATTAGCATAGAGATTAACACATTACGGATACGGACAACTGTAATTTCGAGCACTAACGCGCACAAATTAATAACCGTCGGAAAGTGATAATTTCGTTCGCGGACACGAACCAACCGCAACCGACCGATCAACCAGCTAGTCAACCGGCTTAACTTCAGAGCCGGCCGGGTCGGCCGCGATCGAAAGCGATCGAAAGCGATCGAAAGCGATCGATGGATCGTTAAGCTAGCTCGCTACATCGAAGCGCGAAGACACCTCAAGGTCGCGTCTTCTGCCGCGAAGACAGTGATCATCCGTGAGTGACGTCACCCGCCGTGACCTCGCCGGGTTCCATGTGGGTATATGCTTTCCGTCGTAATTCCGATTCCAATGAAAAGGCTCTCTCGCGCGATGCGCTGTGTACAATATTAACTTTTTTTTATTATCTACGCTGCCCCGCGGTGCTGCAGTCTCAACGAGAAAAAGAAGATTCTCAACGAGGGAGCAACTTCGGCGTGAGAAGAATGTTCACAATGATTGTTTTGATATCCTTTGCCTTCAATATTAGTAAGATACTGATGCCAGATAAAACCAGCTTCGAAAAGCTAGAAATAAAGATATTCTATTTTGAACAATAACTCCCGAAACATTCTGTGTATTTTATATAACACACGCGTATTAATTGCAATATATAATATTAATATAATGTTAAATACTTGTATTGATTTTCCGTTAATTTGTCTGCCGCAGCAGTATCTCTATTATTACCACGGTAATATATCGATCCTGCGAGATAATTTATCTTCTCTTGGTAAGGTCATTAGATGATGCTTGATATCAGATGCATATAAAAGTGAACAAAATTATTATCCTATTAAATTTGAGCATCTCTAATCCGAAGGGAGGATCGACTCTTAATGATCGCGGAACATCGTCGTTTAACATCGACGATCGTAAAATTGTGCGGTTTTATAGAGCAATAATTATAACAATATCACATGTCACTGTTAAATACCTAACCTTCGGTAGTTAAATATATGCTTATTGTAAATTTAATTCTCTTTCTTGAAACAAACGTGGAATAATCTTCCGATAATTCTCTCTCGTATCCTCTACGTCTACGTATCTCAAGACTGAAAGCGAGGGACTAAAATAAAGATCTGTTAAAAAATTTTGCTGCTATAAAACATAAGGGATTTTTTTCAATTCTTTTTTGTTATGCGTTTCGTAATCAGTGAAGGGATATGGGACTTGCTTAAAAGTAGGGCCTAAAGTGTTGCTGGTCGCTTCATCCGTTTCATGATAGATCCGATCCTGCAGCATACATGAGTTTTTCGCGAGAGATTAATTGCGCAAGATACCACGGGGAAATCGAGATTTATTGACCTTTTCGTTGAAAGATTACGCACTACTGTAGTTTAAAAATTACATATAAAGGCCGGCGATTACCGTTTATTTGCAAAAGAACCTGTTCTCCTTGCTGTCGTGTTAATAAGCAATATTTGTAATTACTAATCGGCGGACTCATGCTCGAGACGCGCGCATCGTAATTGCTAGAGTAATACGACATTAAAAAATTGAGAACTTAATCGGAGAAATATTATTCGAAGAAAAAAGAAAAAGAAAAAGAAAGAGATAGAGAAGAAAAATATACGCAATAGCTAAATCAAATCGTATGGCATTCTACGAAGATATAATTTGAAGCTTCGTTAAAATTATATAAGTTTGTCAAAGCAAACTTTGCGTTTATACAGGGTTCATCGATGTTTAGCAAATGTGACATTTCTTTTCTGATCGAACATGATACTTTCGACAATACACACCTGCGACACGCGCGCAGGATTAAGTCGTTTCTCATCGAGGCGCGTGGATTTCCGTTTTCCGACATCCTTCGTTGGCTTTAGCCCATCCCCGGCGGATGACCATACATTTCGTGATTAACGAGCGCATGTGTCTCCGATTCGCTGGCGTTGGACGGCGCGTCATTGAATCGATGTCGGTATTCACCTCTGTCAGCTTCGCCCGCGCTGCGTTACGGCGACGCAGGTGTACGCGTTCCCTCGTGCGCGTATACAAATTTAGAAGCGCAGGAACACGAAGGACCCTGCTCGAAGATGGTACGTGCTCACTTTCTCGGAATAATCGAGGACGCGCGCAGCACCTCGAATAAATCACGCGCATTATAATTTCGAGATTAATGCGCGGTATATACGGTATACGATCGCGAAACGCGGAGACGGAAAGGGAGAGAACGAGGAACGAGGAACGCGGCGCGACAGTCAATGCGCGTCGATGACTGTACGGGACGAGCGGCGCCGTCGCGCCGCGCCGCGCGAGATGCTTCGGTGTCCGCATGTCGCCGGACCGTGTAACTAAGTACTTAAAAATTGGCAAATACATCTCTCGCACGAGGAGAGTCTCTTCGTTTGCGGAGTTTGCATTTCCGACGCGGTTCGAGCGATGGCGATTTCCTGATTTATACGCGGTCCCGCGGCTTCGGATAAGAGCCGCGCGACGTCCCATCACGTTGATTGAAGTGATTTATTTCAGGCGAACACACACAAGCGTCGTATCTGCCTAAACTTATCCGTCGCGGGCAAACGTACTGTAATTTCATTAGGCTCTGATATCGTTGAGCTTGCTATCTTAAGAATACTACGTTAGACACGCTATGATGTTCTTTCAGCGTGAACCTTATGAATATCGACCGTGCTATTTGATATTTAAAGACACGGATAGAGAGCGAATTAATAATTTTAAAGGCGATTTAAATAGAAGTGTCATAAAAGGTATTCGTGTTTGAAGATTAAACATTATTTGCGGTTACTGAATTAGAACGAGCGGCAGAAACTCGTAAATGAAAAGTGTTACAACTACATTTTCGGTACTTTTTGGCACTATCTTTTTACAAAAGTATATTTTGCGGTAGTTTTTTGATTGAGCATATATGAAAAACGCTTTAAAAAGTCTCATGTTCATGCATTAATCTGAGTACAATTCTAGATTTTTATAGATCTACTCTTGGAAAAGTGTATTCTTGCTTCTTTTGAAAAAAAGTGGAACAAAGGGCATAAGAAGAATACATTGCTTCTCGCTCGGTTTTTTTTTTGGTGCCGTCAAGAGACAGGTGAGCAGACAAACTAAAAACGGCAGACGCAACAGACCAGGACACGGACGTATTGGAGCCTGCGGACAACCAAAGTCGTATGCGAGGACAGGCATGCTCGCGGTGTATGTACTACCGCGCACACGAGATATATCTACGACAACGTCGTG
>NW_027270252.1:0-9700 GCF_030848805.1 Temnothorax longispinosus | reverse complement strand
TCAATGGAACCACGTAGAACTGCGCGATATATGTTGAGGAGTAGCTGCGGATGAGATCCCCACCAGACTCCTCTCAATGCAGAGATGACGTCTGCCACCTTTCTGGCCTTGTTAACAACCGCCTCCATGTGCAAATTTCCTAGTAACTTGGTGTCTAAGGTGACTCCCAAAAACCGAACAGAGTTGGAGGGGGAGACAAAATCAGAACCAATTTGAATTTTAAATTCTTCGAGATTATGAATCTTCTGTTTGGAGAAAATCATGAGCTGCGTTTTGCTAGGGGATATTTCTAAACCTCGACTATAGAGATAATTCTTAATGTTGGCGAGCAAAGCTTTAAGCCACTTGATTGCCTTTTTTATTTGTTTGGCCGAGGCAAATATGACAATGTCATCCGCGAGCTATAAAATTTTGACGTTATGATGTAAATTAGCAGCAATGTCTTTCAAATAAAAATTAAAAAGGAACGGACTGAGTATAGAGCCTTGCGATGTACCTTTGCGCAAGATACGAGGAGGGGTGAGTCTACCTTGGATTACGAACTGAACTATTTTTTTCGCAATGAGATTTTGAACAAACTGACATGTTCTGCCTGGAAATCCGGCCTGTACCATATCTTCAACCAAAATACTAGGGATGACATTGTCAAAGGCTGATTTGATGTCGATAAAAAGCGCAGCGGTTGCTTTACCACGGAGGTTGTTATTGTAAATCTTTGACGTGAGGATGGTGAGGTTGTCCGAGCAGGATCGAAATTTACGAAATTCGTATTGGTGTTCAAGAATCAGGTTGAAGATGCCCAATTCTGTGTTCCAATGAATACGATTGAGGATTATTTTTTCCAATAGTTTGAGAATGCACGAGGTTAAAGCAATTGGACGCGCCCTTTTACCATGGGGTTTAGGGATCAAACAAACCAGCGAGTGAGACCAAGGTTCCGGGAAAGTGCCCTCAGAGAAAATATTATTGATAATCCTAAGGAGAAGCTTTTTTGAGCGAAAAAGGAAGAGCCTTGAGTATTTTGTAGTCAAACCGGTCAATGCCCGGGCTAGAATTGCTTTTAGAGGTATTTAAAGCATGGTGAAATTCACTGTATTGGAATGGATTGTCAATTTATTCCAATGGACTATTGCTATCTGCGCGGTTACTGTCCAAAAGATTTTTACGTTTCTCCGAGCAAGCAGGCGGGCATATATTTGTCATTGATTCTTCAGCTTGAACATTGCTAACGGAAAACGAATCATCGGCAGGAGCCAATTTTCGGTTGCGAAATCTCTTAATCATTTTCCAAATAGAAGAGGTGGGGGTCATAAAATCTAAGAAACTGCTAGGAGTAGCTATTTCAACCTTCTCTCTTGGTTGACCTTAGGATTTTTCTAGTGTCAACGCCTGTTTACGGTAAACTTGATAATTGGCTATTGTGGAATTTTTGCGGTATATTCTGCAGGCATTTTTCCTAGCTCTTACTGCCTCCTCGCAATTCTCGTTCCACCAGGGGGAGAGAGGAGGTTTATTTACAGCGTTATTGAGATTGCTGTACTTGTCTAAAGTCGAGTTTTTTATTGAGGGTGAAAAAGCATCAATGCATTCCTGCAAGAGCTCGGTAAAAATGCCGCGTTGGGCTAAAGGTTCATTGTCTGCCTTTTCCAGGAGACACGAGACTCTATACACGAGACTCTATATCGTCTGCACGGACTGCAAGAGTACGAGTGAAGCTCTTGAACTGTTCGCGAGTGAATTTATATTTGTGCGAGAAGATGTTTTTTGTTTTTATTTTCGAGTTAACCGTGACCTTGAGACCGGGCCCTTCGCAGCAGCCGCGTCGCTTGACCAAACGGTCACCCCCGGTTCTTTTACAGAGACTACCCGAATCAGAGCCACGCGCGGCCCAGACGGAGCAGGCGGTAGCTGAGCCGGAGCCGCCACAAGGGAACCCCGCAGCGGCCCCAGCACCACGGGAGGTGGCCCTCCCGAACATGCCGCCCACGCCGCTAATGTCGGCACTACAAGTTCCGATCCTTAACCCCACGCCTCCTCCTCTAATCGAGGCGATAGCCGAGATAGACGGGTACGATTACCCAATCGGCCCGGTCAATCAGCCCTCGGATGACTTCGAGACGCCGTCGGGGGAGAGCGAGAGTGACGACGAGACGTGGAGGCCGCGGTAAAAGGGGCAGCTCGTCGATTGACGATCCCGAGGCCGGAAAGGCACTCGGAACCATATTCATATATATATAAATACATGTTTAGTTTTGATTACATAACTTCCTTGCCACTAGGATCGTTTCATTTTACTCTTGTTTTCATTTCTGGATTAAGACGTTTACTTTTGCTTAGTTTACTTACAAGGCCACGAGCCATTAGAATTAAGATTACGCTTATGGCATTATTTCATAGCTCGTTAAAGAAATAGAATTAAGTTGCGTTGAAGGCCCGTATGGCCATTTAGATTTAGATTTGCGTTTTATTAACTGCAGGCTGGATAGCATAATGGCCGGTAAAACGGCGAAGATCGCACATACGTATAGGTTAGGAAACATATCCGGCCGATGGATACAAAATGAGGTTTAGTTGATACTTTGACTCACCGCCGATCGAAAAGGTCTCATATTATTTAGCGGTTGTCGATATAGTTTAGCGATAGTTATCGTACAAGAATAAACGCGTTTACCCCGAGGCGTTGACATAGAGTTACGGCGGTAACCCGCATTGGGGGCACGGAGGAACATCCCCCCGGACCCGGTACGCGCGTCCATGAGGTGGGCGCCGAGAAAGGACAAAGTTCCCGGAAAAAACATCTTCCTCGTGAACAAAGAGGTCGGAACGGCTTACGAGGACCTGGGACACATCCCCAGGGGGTTTGCGTCACGACCCGGTGAAATCCCCGGGAAACGCATCTTCTCCAGGGAGAAAGGGGTCCGACGGACTCGCAAGGACCGGAGAAACCTCCCCAGGGGGTCGGCGCCAACGTCTGGCAAAATCCCCGCGAAACGCATGTTCGCCAGGAACTTATCTATACGATCGTCTCACCAGGACCTGGGACACCCTCCCAGGGGGTCGACGTCAAGGTCAGACGAGTTCCCCGGAAAACGCATCTTCCCCGGGAACAAACCCGCCTAGGGGGTCGACGTTGTGCTCCGACAAGATCCCCGGGAAACGCGTCATCTCCAGGAACAGAGGCCCGGAGAGGTAATACTAGCTCCCAAGAAACCCAGCCAGGAGGTCGGCGTCAACGGCCGACGACAAAGACGTCACCCGGACGTCATCCACAGGAAGAACACCCGAATTCACCATCAGGAGCATCTCCGAGGAGGTGCGCAAGGGTCGGCGTCGTCCGCGTCGAGAAATTTCCGGGAGCGGAAACCTGGTGCAGCGGTGCCAAGGAAGGAAGGTTCTCGCATTGCGTTGCGCGTGGAAATTTCCACGGGAACCTTCTAGAACGGGCGTAAATGGAAGATGCGCAAAAGGGCACGCGAGAGGGTAGTGAAAATCATCGTGTTTTCGCATGATCGCGCCAGATGTGCCGGCCGCGAACAATGGACAATCGAGAAAGTTCGAGGAGTGGGAGCGATCCGGCATAAGTGGGGAGCCCAAGCGAGAGCGACCGCTCGAGGCAGTCTCTCGGGTATAGCCGTGGCGAACACACGTATCACACTCTGTACGATCGGCATACGCGTTATACTTTACAACCGAAAACTCCCGCGTACTATCGCGTAAAATTACTCGTCTTAACTAACAGCGAGGGGCAATTAATTGCCAAATACAATCGAGTGTTAGCAACAATACGCGAGTTGAAATTCGGATACATTGTTAATTAACGGAAGTGCATATCGAGTATATAACAACCACGGGCATTGGGTCACGCGGATACGGAATATTGTGCGGACATTATTAATCATTGTATTTAACCACCGAATACTCGTTCGTTAATTCTGCGCACGAACATTGTATGATAGAGTGATGATCACGGCCGAGTGCGTGATCATAGTTTAACAATCACGGGGCATAGAGTCCTCCGATCGGAATAATTATCTGGAATAAAAGCATCGTATCGACTAAATAAATAAGCTAAAATACGCAATTTGAACAATTGTGCAACTTTATTAAAATAAAGCGACATTCACACTGAGGCGAGAAACTCGCGTTGTGAGACACCTTTATGATATTGTGAAACGGCCTGTAATGTTGAAATGATGATCTGGAATTAAAGATTAATTAATTCTGAAACAAATTCTCCTGATTAATTATAAAAAATTATCGATACTTACCTTCTACTTATCTTGTCCTTCGGCGATGATCCAACGTTGGCCAGCGGCAATCCGGTATGCGATGTAAAGCGAGGATCCGGGGAAGCAGAGCAGCAACAGCAGCGATCCATCCGAGGCGGGAACCTGAAAGAAAAGAAGCGAATTAGTACATAATTAAAACATAATTATCGGGACTTATCCTTATCTGGTATGCGAGGTAAAGCGAGGATCCAGAGACGGGTAACGGCAACGGCGATCCATTCCGGGCGTCGATCTGCAACAAAACATAAAGTAATTATCATATAATTATTTTATAATTATTTACCTCTATCTGGTATGCGATGTAAAGCGAGGATCCAGGGATGAGAAGCAGCAACGGTGATCCAACAGGGACATCAGTCTGAAATAAAATTCAAATAATTAGGATATAATTATTTTATCCTTACTTACCTCTATTTGGTATGCGATGTAAAGCGAGGATCCAAGGATGAGAAGCAGCAACGGTAATGCATCAGGGACATCCTTCTAAAACAAAGAAATCCTATTAGCGTCTTACGAATAATCGGGGCGTTAATGCGAACTTACCTTCTCGGTAGTCTAAGGTTAAACCGAGTGGCGACCGTTTGATAGGAATATTATCCGCCGGAATCGGGCTCAACTCGTGCCGTCCGGTCACAACCTCAACTGGGCGATAATCGCTGCTACGCGTATCGCTAAGAATTTTAACGTTGAGCAAAGAAGTGGAAAAACTGGCAGACCCAATAGCCAGATCAATAAGTGATGGAGAGACACCAGGAGGAAGGATATACGTAAGAGTATTGGGATTGAGTAAGGTAAAAGGAAATCTATCCAATAAATCCATGATGATATTACCCGCCGAGTTTGAGGACGATGGGTGGTGAGCATTAAGATCACCGAGCAGGAGGGAGGACTGAAACGAGTTGGCAAGATTGAAAATCTTTTGCCAAGTGTTCTGAGGGTAAAAACCTCCCGGATGCCTGTAAATGCCGAACAGTGCCGCACTGACGCCACTCACAAAGATTTTAATTCCTACAGCTTCGATAGATCTATCAGAATTTGAAATGTTATTTAGATTAATGGGAGGAAATGTAATGTTGTTTCGGATAAGTAAAGCTATGCCTTGACGGCCCACATCGCTATCGTTGCGCACCACGGACCGTAAATGCCCCTAATTATGGTACAAACCTGTAGTACCATTTCATATAGATGTGATTCTTTGATAGCAGAGAAGAAACCTGGTAATTTGTGTACATTATTAATGACGATTTTGATGAGAGAAGTGAGGGATTCATAGGAAGAATTAAGATTGGGGCAAAAATCGTTCGAGAAATCGTTACCGAGCGATTTACCGAAAATAAAGACAGGAGAATTAGTTTCGTTTGCCCTTGCTCTTCCGTTGGGGAAGTTGAGGCAGGCGTCGTGCGCCTCCTTAAGTTTCTGCTGGCGATTTCTGACAAGTTGTTCTTGAGCGAGATGGTTATATAAATTAGGTCCTACCGAGGGGCTTCGTCTTTTTTGACTATTTTGGGACCCATTGCGAAGGATCGCGTAAGTAGGGGTGTAACCTCCACTCCGAGCCTCAGGGATCTCGCTTGCGGTTAGGGGAGTCGGGGGGGTGCCTCGCTGCCGCTGGGGGAGCGCCGTAAGCGGTGGGCGAGGAGGTCGAAGGACGGTGTTAAGGGTCATCGGAGGGGAGGCTACGCGGGGGGAAAAGATTGCTGGGCGAGGGGGGGAGCGCGACGCGGGGGACGGTTGTTTGTTGGTATTAGGTTGTGACCGGACGGCACGTGTTGAGCCCGATTCCGGCGGATAATATTCCTATCGAACGGTCGCCACTCGGTTTTACCTTAGACTACCGAGAAGGTAAGTGTTCGCATCAACGCCCCGATTATTCGCAAGACGCTAATAGAATTTATTTGTTTCAGAAGGATGTCCCTGATGGATCACCGTTGCTGCTTCTCGTCCCTGGATCCTCGCTTTACATCGCATACCAGATAGAGGTAAGTAAGGATAAATTAATCATATCCTAATTATTTGAATTTTATTTCAGACTGATGTTCCTGATGGATCACCGTTGCTGCTTCTCATCCCTGGATCCTCGCTTTACATCGCATACCAGATAGAGGTAAGTAATTATAAAATAATTATGTGATAATTACTTTATGTTTTGTTGCAGATCGACGCCCGGAATGGATCGCCGTTGCCGTTACCCGTCTCTGGATCCTCGCTTTACCTCGCATACCAGATAAGGGTAAGTCCCGATAATTATGTTTTAATTACGTACTAATTCGCTTCTTTTCTTTCAGGTTCCCGCCTCGGATGGATCGCTGCTCTGTTGCTGCTCTGCTTCCCCGGATCCTCGCTTTACATCGCATACCGGATTGCCGCTGGCCAACGTTGGATCATCGCCGAAGGACAAGGTAAGTAGAAGGTAAGTATCGATAATTTTTTATAATTAATCAGGAGAATTTGTTTCAGAATTAATTAATCTTTAATTCCAGATCATCATTTCAACATTACAGGCCGTTTCACAATAGCATAAAGGTGTCTCACAACGCGAGTTTTTCGCCTCGGTGTGAATGTCGCTTTATTTTAATAAAGTTGCACATTTATTCAAATTGCGTATCTCGGTTTATTCGTTTAGTCGATACGATGCTTTTATTCTAGATAATTATTCCGATCGGAGGACTTTGTGCTCGTGATTGTTAAACTATGATCACGCACTCGGCCGTGATCATCACTCTATCATACAATGTTCGTGCGCAGAATTAACGAACGAGTATTCGGTGGTTAAATACAATGATTAATAATGTCCGCACAATATTCCGTATCCGCGTGACCCAATGCCCGTGGTTGTTATATACTCGATAATTGCACTTCCGTTAATTAACAATGTATCAGAATTTCAACTCGCGTATTGTTGCTAACACTCGATTGTATTTGGCAATTAATTGCCCCTCGCTGTTAGTTAAGACGAGTAAATTTTACGCGATAGTACGCGGGAGTTCTCGGTTGTAAAGTATAACGCGTATGCCGATCGTACAGAGTGTGATACGTGTGTTCGCCACGGCTATACCCGAGAGACTGCCTCGAGCGGTCGCTCTCGCTTGGGCTCCCCACTTATGCCGGATCGTTCCCACTCCTCGGAACTTTCTCGATTGTCCATTGTTCGCGGCCGGCACATCTGGCGCGATCATGCGAAAACACGATGATTTTCACTACCCTCTCGCGTGCCCTTTTGCGCATCTCCCGTTTACGCCCGTTCTAGAAGGTTCCCGTGGAAATTTCCACGCGCAACGCAGTGCGAGAACCTTCCTTCCTCGGTACCGCTGCACCAGGTTTTCACTCGCGGAAACTGTTCGACGCGGACGACGTCGACCCATGCGCACCTCCTCGGAGATGCCCCTGATGATGAATTTGGGTGTTCTTTCTGTAGACGACGTCCGGGTGACGTCGATGTCGTCGGCCGTTGACGCCGACCCTCTGGCTAGGTTTCTCGGGAGCTGGTATCGCTGTTCCGGGCCACTATTTCCGTAGATGATGCGTTTCCTGGAGATCTTCGTCGGAGCCCGACGTCGACCCCCTAGGCGGGTGTCCCAGGACCTCTCGTGACGGATTCCGTCGGTTGTTCCCGGGAAAGATGCGTTTCCCGGGGAACCCGTCTGACCTTGACGCTGACCCCCTGGGAGGGTGTCCCAGGTCCTGGTAAGACTGTTGGATGGCTGAGTCCCTGGCGAAAATGCACTTCGCCGGGATTTTGCCGGACAATGGCGCCGACCCCCTGGAGAGGCTCCTCCGGTCCTGGCGAGTCCGTCGGACCTCTCTTTTCCTGGAGAAGTTGCGTTTCCCGGGGATTTCACCGGGTCATGGCGCGCACCCCCTGGAGCTGTGTCCCAGGTCCTCGGAATACATTTCGGCCTGGTTGTTCCTGGAGAAGATGGTTTTTCCAAGAACTTAGTATTTTCTCGGCGCCCACCTTATGGACGCGCGTACCGGGTCCGGGGAATGTTTCTCCGTGCCCCCGATACGGGTTATCGCCGTAACTCTATGTCGGCGTTTCGATTAAACGCGCTTATCATCATACGATCATTATCGCTTAAACTGTATCGACAACCGCTAAATAATATAAGACCTTTTTGATCGGCGGTGAGTCAAAGTATCAACTAAACTTCCTTTTATATCTACCGGATATAACTACTTTTTATATACCGGATATAATTCTTAACCTATAAGTACGCGCGGTCTTTGCCGTCTTACCGAGCCTATATTTCAATTATACGCAAAAATCTAAATGTAACTGGCCGTATGGGCTTTCAACGCAACTTAATCCTATATCTCCTGCGAGTCGTAATGTTATACCGTAAATATAATCTCAAGGAAACTAAATAAACGCGAATGTCTTGAATGAAAATCGAACGAAATAAACTAAGTGACCATTTTGGCGAGAAAGTTATCAAAAGAAAATTAACGAGTATTCTATCTATTTTTCTCCGAGTGCCTTCTTCGGCATCGGACTCTTATATCTAGAGAAAGAAATAGCCATATGGTCCTGATGCGGTCTTATTAAATAGAAACTGGAAAACCCGAATGATCGCCTGGATTTCGCGCCTATTCCTCACGACGAGTCTCTCCTTCGTACTCGCCGGGAGATTTATTCTCATCTTGCATCGTATGCGTTCGCCGTCGCGCAGGCGCCGTTTTTTCTTAGCTCGAACATCAATGAACTCGCGAGTATTTTCGCTCCGCCCGCTGTTCGGGAGTGCGGTCGTCATCTCCGCCCGCTCCTCCGGTTGCTGCGTCCGCTGACTTGTTTCTTGCGGGCTTTCACCCGCTCTCGCCTGCCTACCCAAAGTGTACGGTTGCAAGGTCAGGTTAGGCACCGCAAGGCCGCCAACGGGGGCTCGGCGCGGGGACGCGGGCGTTCTGAGGGGGGCGCTCAAAGCGGCGCTCGCGCCGTTACCGACCGTTTTGGAAAATCGCGCGCCAAGTTTTTTTTCGTTTTCGCTCGCGCGCGTCCGGGCGCGTCCGGACTCGCCCGAACTCGTTCGAGGTCGCTCCTCTCGACGTTCCGGGGGGGGGGGGAAATGCGTTCGAGGTCGTTCGTTTCGCGGGTCTCGATCGCCTTTCTTCGTCGTCGTTTTATTCTCGGTCCGAAGGTCGTTTCGATCCGCGTCGCGACGGGCCGGATGTGGTTTTCCGGCCCATCCCGGCGTATCGAGATCGAGGGAGACGACTCGTCTCTTCGTTCGCTCGATTCGTACGATTCGCGATTATTTTTTTAACGCGCGTTCGTCGTTCGAGGTCGCTCTCGTCGTTTCCTCCTTTTGTTTTTTTCGGAGGATGCGGCGAGCGGTTGTCGTCATTCCGGGAAAGAGCGAATCCGGCAGGGGTACGTCCTCCGTTGAGATAACGAACGGGGGTATAAATTGAAC
>NW_027270251.1:0-9678 GCF_030848805.1 Temnothorax longispinosus | reverse complement strand
GGGTGCGTGTGTCTGCGGATCGACATCCACCACCCTGAGAGTGTTTAGGCGATTAGGTCGTCGCGTCGCGCGGGGTGCGTGTGTCTGCGGATCGACATCCACCACCCTGAGAGTGTTTAGGCGAGTAGGTCGTCGCGTCGCGCGGGGTGCGTGTGTCTGCGGATCGACATCCACCACCCTGAGAGTGTTTAGGCGATTAGGTCGTCGCGTCGCGCGGGGTGAGTGTGTCTGCGGATCGACATCCACCACCCTGAGAGTGTTTAGGCGATTAGGTCGTCGCGTCGCGCGGGGTGAGTGTGTCTGCGGATCGACATCCACCACCCTGAGAGTGTTTAGGCGGTTAGTTCGTCGCGCGGGGTGCGTGTGTCTGCGGATCGACATCCACCACCCTGAGAGTGTTTAGGCGATTAGGTCGTCGCGTCGCGCGGGGTGCGTGTGTCTGCGGATCGACATCCACCACCCTGAGAGTGTTTAGGCGATTAGGTCGTCGCGTCGCGCGGGGTGCGTGTGTCTGCGGATCGACATCCACCACCCTGAGAGTGTTTAGGCGATTAGGTCGTCGCGTCGCGCGGGGTGCGTGTGTCTGCGGATCGACATCCACCACCCTGAGAGTGTTTAGGCGATTAGGTCGTCGCGTCGCGCGGGGTGAGTGTGTCTGCGGATCGACATCCACCACCCTGAGAGTGTTTAGGCGATTAGGTCGTCGCGTCGCGCGGGGTGCGTGTGTCTGCGGATCGACATCCACCACCCTGAGAGTGTTTAGGCGATTAGGTCGTCGCGTCGCGCGGGGTGAGTGTGTCTGCGGATCGACATCCACCACCCTGAGAGTGTTTAGGCGATTAGGTCGTCGCGTCGCGCGGGGTGCGTGTGCCTGCGGATCGACATCCACCACCCTGAGAGTGTTTAGGCGATTAGGTCGTCGCGTCGCGCGGGGTGAGTGTGTCTGCGGATCGACATCCACCACCCTGAGAGTGTTTAGGCGATTAGGTCGTCGCGTCGCGCGGGGTGCGTGTGTCTGCGGATCGACATCCACCACCCTGAGAGTGTTTAGGCGATTAGGTCGTCGCGTCGCGCGGGGTGCGTGTGTCTGCGGATCGACACCCACCACCCTGAGAGTGTTTAGGCGATTAGGTCGTCGCGTCGCGCGGGGTGAGTGTGTCTGCGGATCGACATCCACCACCCTGAGAGTGTTTAGGCGATTAGGTCGTCGCGCGGGGTGCGTGTGTCTGCGGATCGACATCCACCACCCTGAGAGTGTTTAGGCGATTAGGTCGTCGCGTCGCGCGGGGTGAGTGTGTCTGCGGATCGACATCCACCACCCTGAGAGTGTTTAGGCGATTAGGTCGTCGCGCGGGGTGCGTGTGTCTGCGGATCGACATCCACCACCCTGAGAGTGTTTAGGCTATTAGGTCGTCGCGTCGCGCGGGGTGCGTGTGTCTGCGGATCGACATCCACCACCCTGAGAGTGTTTAGGCGATTAGGTCGTCGCGTCGCGCGGGGTTAGTGTGTCTGCGGATCGACATCCACCACCCTGAGAGTGTTTAGGCGATTAGGTCGTCGCGTCGCGCGGGGTGCGTGTGTCTGCGGATCGACATCCACCACCCTGAGAGTGTTTAGGCGATTAGGTCGTCGCGTCGCGCGGGGTGCGTGTGTTTGCGGATCGACATCCACCACCCTGAGAGTGTTTAGGCGATTAGGTCGTCGCGTCGCGCGGGGTGAGTGTGTCTGCGGATCGACATCCACCACCCTGAGAGTGTTTAGGCGATTAGGTCGTCGCGTCGCGCGGGGTGAGTGTGTCTGCGGATCGACCTCCACCACCCTGAGAGTGTTTAGGCGGTTAGGTCGTCGCGCGGGGTGCGTGTGTCTGCGGATCGACATCCACCACCCTGAGAGTGTTTAGGCGATTAGGTCGTCGCGTCGCGCGGGGTGCTTGTGTCTGCGGATCGACATCCACCACCCTGAGAGTGTTTAGGCGATTAGGTCGTCGCGTCGCGCGGGGTGCGTGTGTCTGCGGATCGACATCCACCACCCTGAGAGTGTTTAGGCGATTAGGTCGTCGCGTCGCGCGGGGTGAGTGTGTCTGCGGATCGACATCCACCACCCTGAGAGTGTTTAGGCGATTAGGTCGTCGCGCGGGGTGCGTGTGTCTGCGGATCGACATCCACCACCCTGAGAGTGTTTAGGCGATTAGGTCGTCGCGTCGCGCGGGGTGCGTGTGTCTGCGGATCGACATCCACCACCCTGGGAGTGTTTAGGCGATTAGGTCGTCGCGTCGCGCGGGGTGCGTGTGTCTGCGGATCGACATCCACCACCCTGAGAGTGTTTAGGCGATTAGGTCGTCGCGTCGCGCGGGGTGAGTGTGTCTGCGGATCGACATCCACCACCCTGAGAGTGTTTAGGCGATTAGGTCGTCGCGTCGCGCGGGGTGGGTGTGTCTGCGGATCGACATCCACCACCCTGAGAGTGTTTAGGCGATTAGGTCGTCGCGTCGCGCGGGGTGCGTGTGTCTGCGGATCGACATCCACCACCCTGAGAGTGTTTAGGCGATTAGGTCGTCGCGTCGCGCGGGGTGGGTGTGTCTGCGGATCGACATCCACCACCCTGAGAGTGTTTAGGCGATTAGGTCGTCGCGTCGCGCGGGGTGCGTGTGTCTGCGGATCGACATCCACCACCCTGAGAGTGTTTAGGCGATTAGGTCGTCGCGCTGGGTGCGTGTGTCTGCGGATCGACATCCACCACCCTGAGAGTGTTTAGGCGATTAGGTCGTCGCGTCGCGCGGGGTGCGTGTGTCTGCGGATCGACATCCACCACCCTGAGAGTGTTTAGGCGATTAGGTCGTCGCGCGGGGTGCGTGTGTCTGCGGATCGACCTCCACCACCCTGAGAGTGTTTAGGCGATTAGGTCGTCGCGTCGCGCGGGGTGCGTGTGTCTGCGGATCGACATCCACCACCCTGAGAGTGTTTAGGCGATTAGGTCGTCGCGTCGCGCGGGGTGAGTGTGTCTGCGGATCGACATCCACCACCCTGAGAGTGTTTAGGCGATTAGGTCGTCGCGTCGCGCGGGGTGAGTGTGTCTGCGGATCGACATCCACCACCCTGAGAGTGTTTAGGCGATTAGGTCGTCGCGCGGGGTGCGTGTGTCTGCGGATCGACATCCACCACCCTGAGAGTGTTTAGGCGATTAGGTCGTCGCGTCGCGCGGGGTGCGTGTGTCTGCGGATCGACATCCACCACCCTGAGAGTGTTTAGGCGATTAGGTCGTCGCGTCGCGCGGGGTGCGTGTGTCTGCGGATCGACATCCACCACCCTGAGAGTGTTTAGGCGATTAGGTCGTCGCGTCGCGCGGGGTTCGTGTGTCTGCGGATCGACATCCACCACCCTGAGAGTGTTTAGGCGATTAGGTCGTCGCGTCGCGCGGGGTGAGTGTGTCTGCGGATCGACATCCACCACCCTGAGAGTGTTTAGGCGATTAGGTCGTCGCGTCGCGCGGGGTGCGTGTGTCTGCGGATCGACATCCACCACCCTGGGAGTGTTTAGGCGATTAGGTCGTCGCGCGGGGTGCGTGTGTCTGCGGATCGACATCCACCACCCTGAGAGTGTTTAGGCGATTAGGTCGTCGCGTCGCGCGGGGTGAGTGTGTCTGCGGATCGACATCCACCACCCTGAGAGTGTTTAGGCGATTAGGTCGTCGCGTCGCGCGGGGTGCGTGTGTCTGCGGATCGACATCCACCACCCTGAGAGTGTTTAGGCGATTAGGGCGTCGCGCGGGGTGCGTGTGTCTGCGGATCGACATCCACCACCCTGAGAGTGTTTAGGCGATTAGGTCGTCGCGTCGCGCGGGGTGCGTGTGTCTGCGGATCGACATCCACCACCCTGAGAGTGTTTAGGCGATTAGGTCGTCGCGTCGCGCGGGGTGAGTGTGTCTGCGGATCGACATCCACCACCCTGAGAGTGTTTAGGCGATTAGGTCGTCGCGTCGCGCGGGGTGCGTGTGTCTGCGGATCGACATCCACCACCCTGAGAGTGTTTAGGCGATTAGGTCGTCGCGTCGCGCGGGGTGCGTGTGTCTGCGGATCGACATCCACCACCCTGAGAGTGTTTAGGCGATTAGGTCGTCGCGTCGCGCGGGGTGAGTGTGTCTGCGGATCGACATCCACCACCCTGAGAGTGTTTAGGCGATTAGGTCGTCGCGTCGCGCGGGGTGCGTGTGTCTGCGGATCGACATCCACCACCCTGAGAGTGTTTAGGCGATTAGGTCGTCGCGTCGCGCGGGGTGCGTGTGTCTGCGGATCGACATCCACCACCCTGAGAGTGTTTAGGCGATTAGGTCGTCGCGTCGCGCGTGGTGCGTGTGTCTGCGGATCGACATCCACCACCCTGAGAGTGTTTAGGCGATTAGGTCGTCGCGTCGCGCGGGGTGAGTGTGTCTGCGGATCGACATCCACCACCCTGAGAGTGTTTAGGCGATTAGGTCGTCGCGTCGCGCGGGGTGCGTGTGTCTGCGGGTCGACATCCACCACCCTGAGAGTGTTTAGGCGATTAGGTCGTCGCGTCGCGCGGGGTGCGTGTGTCTGCGGATCGACATCCACCACCCTGAGAGTGTTTAGGCGATTAGGTCGTCGCGTCGCGCGGGGTGAGTGTGTCTGCGGATCGACATCCACCACCCTGAGAGTGTTTAGGCGATTAGGTCGTCGCGTCGCGCGGGGTGCGTGTGTCTGCGGATCGACATCCCCCACCCTGAGAGTGTTTAGGCGATTAGGTCGTCGCGTCGCGCGGGGTGAGTGTGTCTGCGGATCGACATCCACCACCCTGAGAGTGTTTAGGCGATTAGGTCGTCGCGTCGCGCGGGGTGCGTGTGTCTGCGGATCGACATCCACCACCCTGAGAGTGTTTAGGCGATTAGGTCGTCGCGTCGCGGGGTGGGGTGTGTCTGCGGATCGACATCCACCACCCTGAGAGTGTTTAGGCGATTAGGTCGTCGCGTCGCGCGGGGTGCGTGTGTCTGCGGATCGACATCCACCACCCTGAGAGTGTTTAGGCGATTAGGTCGTCGCGTCGCGCGGGGTGAGTGTGTCTGCGGATCGACATCCACCACCCTGAGTGTTTAGGCGATTAGGTCGTCGCGCGGGGTGCGTGTGTCTGCGGATCGACATCCACCACCCTGAGAGTGTTTAGGCGATTAGGTCGTCGCGTCGCGCGGGGTGAGTGTGTCTGCGGATCGACATCCACCACCCTGAGAGTGTTTAGGCGATTAGGTCGTCGCGTCGCGCGGGGTGCGTGTGTCTGCGGATCGACATCCACCACCCTGAGAGTGTTTAGGCGATTAGGTCGTCGCGTCGCGCGGGGTGCGTGTGTCTGCGGATCGACATCCACCACCCTGAGAGTGTTTAGGCGATTAGGTCGTCGCGTCGCGCGGGGTGAGTGTGTCTGCGGATCGACATCCACCACCCTGAGAGTGTTTAGGCGATTAGGTCGTCGCGCGGGGTGCGTGTGTCTGCGGATCGACATCCACCACCCTGAGAGTGTTTAGGCGATTAGGTCGTCGCGTCGCGCGGGGTGCGTGTGTCTGCGGATCGACATCCACCACCCTGAGAGTGTTTAGGCGATTAGGTCGTCGCGTCGCGCGGGGTGCGTGTGTCTGCGGATCGACATCCACCACCCTGCGAGTGTTTAGGCGATTAGGTCGTCGCGTCGCGCGGGGTGAGTGTGTCTGCGGATCGACATCCACCACCCTGAGAGTGTTTAGGCGATTAGGTCGTCGCGTCGCGCGGGGTGAGTGTGTCTGCGGATCGACATCCACCACCCTGAGAGTGTTTAGGCGATTAGGTCGTCGCGCGGGGTGCGTGTGTCTGCGGATCGACATCCACCACCCTGAGAGTGTTTAGGCGATTAGGTCGTCGCGTCGCGCGGGGTGAGTGTGTCTGCGGATCGACATCCACCACCCTGAGAGTGTTTAGGCGATTAGGTCGTCGCGTCGCGCGGGGTGCGTGTGTCTGCGGATCGACATCCACCACCCTGAGAGTGTTTAGGCGATTAGGTCGTCGCGTCGCGCGGGGTGCGTGTGTCTGCGGATCGACATCCACCACCCTGAGAGTGTTTAGGCGATTAGGTCGTCGCGTCGCGCGGGGTGCGTGTGTCTGCGGATCGACATCCCCCACCCTGAGAGTGTTTAGGCGATTAGGTCGTCGCGTCGCGCGGGGTGCGTGTGTCTGCGGATCGACATCCACCACCCTGAGAGTGTTTAGGCGATTAGGTCGTCGCGTCGCGCGGGGTGGGTGTGTCTGCGGATCGACATCCACCACCCTGAGAGTGTTTAGGCGATTAGGTCGTCGCGTCGCGCGGGGTGCGTGTGTCTGCGGATCGACATCCACCACCCTGAGAGTGTTTAGGCGATTAGGTCGTCGCGTCGCGCGGGGTGGTGTGTCTGCGGATCGACATCCACCACCCTGAGAGTGTTTAGGCGATTAGGTCGTCGCGTCGCGCGGGGTGGTGTGTCTGCGGATCGACATCCACCACCCTGAGAGTGTTTAGGCGATTAGGTCGTCGCGCGGGGTGCGTGTGTCTGCGGATCGACATCCACCACCCTGAGAGTGTTTAGGCGATTAGGTCGTCGCGTCGCGCGGGGTGCGTGTGTCTGCGGATCGACATCCACCACCCTGAGAGTGTTTAGGCGATTAGGTCGTCGCGTCGCGCGGGGTGCGTGTGTCTGCGGATCGACATCCCCCACCCTGAGAGTGTTTAGGCGATTAGGTCGTCGCGTCGCGCGGGGTGCGTGTGTCTGCGGATCGACATCCACCACCCTGAGAGTGTTTAGGCGATTAGGTCGTCGCGTCGCGCGGGGTGCGTGTGTCTGCGGATCGACATCCACCACCCTGAGAGTTTTTAGGCGATTAGGTCGTCGCGCGGGGTGCGTGTGTCTGCGGATCGACATCCACCACCCTGAGAGTGTTTAGGCGATTAGGTCGTCGCGTCGCGCGGGGTGAGTGTGTCTGCGGATCGACATCCACCACCCTGAGAGTGTTTAGGCGATTAGGTCGTCGCGTCGCGCGGGGTGGTGTGTCTGCGGATCGACATCCACCACCCTGAGAGTGTTTAGGCGATTAGGTCGTCGCGTCGCGCGGGGTGCGTGTGTCTGCGGATCGACATCCACCACCCTGAGAGTGTTTAGGCGATTAGGTCGTCGCGTCGCGCGGGGTGTGTGTCTGCGGATCGACATCCACCACCCTGAGAGTGTTTAGGCGATTAGGTCGTCGCGTCGCGCGGGGTGGTGTGTCTGCGGATCGACATCCACCACCCTGAGAGTGTTTAGGCGATTAGGTCGTCGCGTCGCGCGGGGTGAGTGTGTCTGCGGATCGACATCCACCACCCTGAGAGTGTTTAGGCGATTAGGTCGTCGCGTCGCGCGGGGTGCGTGTGTCTGCGGATCGACATCCACCACCCTGAGAGTGTTTAGGCGATTAGGTCGTCGCGTCGCGCGGGGTGGTGTGTCTGCGGATCGACATCCACCACCCTGAGAGTGTTTAGGCGATTAGGTCGTCGCGTCGCGCGGGGTGCGTGTGTCTGCGGATCGACATCCACCACCCTGAGAGTGTTTAGGCGATTAGGTCGTCGCGTCGCGCGGGGTGAGTGTGTCTGCGGATCGACATCACCACCCCCCTGAGAGTGTTTAGGCGATTAGGTCGTCGCGCGGGGTGCGTGTGTCTGCGGATCGACATCCACCACCCTGAGAGTGTTTAGGCGATTAGGTCGTCGCGTCGCGCGGGGTGAGTGTGTCTGCGGATCGACATCCACCACCCTGAGAGTGTTTAGGCGATTAGGTCGTCGCGTCGCGCGGGGTGCGTGTGTCTGCGGATCGACATCCACCACCCTGAGAGTGTTTAGGCGATTAGGTCGTCGCGTCGCGCGGGGTGAGTGTGTCTGCGGATCGACATCCACCACCCTGAGAGTGTTTAGGCGATTAGGTCGTCGCGCGGGGTGCGTGTGTCTGCGGATCGACATCCACCACCCTGAGAGTGTTTAGGCGATTAGGTCGTCGCGTCGCGCGGGGTGCGTGTGTCTGCGGATCGACATCCACCACCCTGAGAGTGTTTAGGCGATTAGGTCGTCGCGTCGCGCGGGGTGAGTGTGTCTGCGGATCGACATCCACCACCCTGAGAGTGTTTAGGCGATTAGGTCGTCGCGTCGCGCGGGGTGCGTGTGTCTGCGGATCGACATCCACCACCCTGAGAGTGTTTAGGCGATTAGGTCGTCGCGTCGCGCGGGGTGAGTGTGTCTGCGGATCGACATCCACCACCCTGAGAGTGTTTAGGCGGTTATGTCGTCGCGCGGGGTGCGTGTGTCTGCGGATCGACATCCACCACCCTGAGAGTGTTTAGGCGATTAGGTCGTCGCGTCGCGCGGGGTGCGTGTGTCTGCGGATCGACATCCACCACCCTGAGAGTGTTTAGGCGATTAGGTCGTCGCGTCGCGCGGGGTGAGTGTGTCTGCGGATCGACATCCACCACCCTGTGAGTGTTTAGGCGATTAGGTCGTCGCGTCGCGCGGGGTGCGTGTGTCTGCGGATCGACATCCACCACCCTGAGAGTGTTTAGGCGATTAGGTCGTCGCGTCGCGCGGGGTGCGTGTGTCTGCGGATCGACATCCACCACCCTGAGAGTGTTTAGGCGATTAGGTCGTCGCGTCGCGCGGGGTGCGTGTGTCTGCGGATCGACATCCACCACCCTGAGAGTGTTTAGGCGATTAGGTCGTCGCGTCGCGCGGGGTGCGTGTGTCTGCGGATCGACATCCCCCACCCTGAGAGTGTTTAGGCGATTAGGTCGTCGCGTCGCGCGGGGTGAGTGTGTCTGCGGATCGACATCCACCACCCTGAGAGTGTTTAGGCGATTAGGTCGTCGCGTCGCGCGGGGTGCGTGTGTCTGCGGATCGACATCCACCACCCTGAGAGTGTTTAGGCGATTAGGTCGTCGCGTCGCGCGGGGTGAGTGTGTCTGCGGATCGACATCCACCACCCTGAGAGTGTTTAGGCGGTTAGGTCGTCGCGCGGGGTGCGTGTGTCTGCGGATCGACATCCACCACCCTGAGAGTGTTTAGGCGATTAGGTCGTCGCGTCGCGCGGGGTGCGTGTGTCTGCGGATCGACATCCACCACCCTGAGAGTGTTTAGGCGATTAGGTCGTCGCGTCGCGCGGGGTGAGTGTGTCTGCGGATCGACATCCACCACCCTGAGAGTGTTTAGGCGGTTAGGTCGTCGCGCGGGGTGCGTGTGTCTGCGGATCGACATCCACCACCCTGAGAGTGTTTAGGCGATTAGGTCGTCGCGTCGCGCGGGGCGTGTGTCTGCGGATCGACATCCACCACCCTGAGAGTGTTTAGGCGATTAGGTCGTCGCGTCGCGCGGGGTGCGTGTGCCTGCGGATCGACATCCACCACCCTGAGAGTGTTTAGGCGATTAGGTCGTCGCGTCGCGCGGGGTGCGTGTGTCTGCGGATCGACATCCACCACCCTGAGAGTGTTTAGGCGATTAGGTCGTCGCGTCGCGCGGGGTGCGTGTGTCTGCGGATCGACTCCCACCACCCTGAGAGTGTTTAGGCGATTAGGTCGTCGCGTCGCGCGGGGTGCGTGTGTCTGCGGATCGACATCCACCACCCTGAGAGTGTTTAGGCGATTAGGTCGTCGCGTCG
>NW_027270250.1:0-9724 GCF_030848805.1 Temnothorax longispinosus | reverse complement strand
TTTTAATCGTCTGGATAGACACCATAATCCAAGAAGTCTAGTATCCGCTTTCTTGATTTGCCGGGTAAAATTCTGAAATAAAAATTATAATTTCATGATAGACACAAATAAGAAATGTCAGGAAAATATCTAAAGTAAAAATAATATTGTATTATAGACATAAAAAATATATAGTAATTATAGTATACAACAGTATTCGTTATTAATAATATAACAGAGAATTGTTCTAGGACTCATGCATAGTTGTATATTTAAAAATTATACATTGTGCGTAGTATAAATAAATTATTCGTGGTTTACATACCTTCCTATGTTTAAAAGGGGCAGCCAATATGATGGTAAGGTTCTATTTTCATAATTTCGTCTCTGCGCATCAATTATTAACGAGGCCGCCTCCCGCAATGAATGTCCATTCATTATCCGTGGAAACCTAAAAAATCGAATCACTGCCATTATTATACGACATAAATATCTTATTAAGTAAATTGTCGATATATAAAAAAGACCTACTACAATATAAAATGCTATTAACATTAAATTTTTTAATATTATTACAATTAAAATTCTATTTCGTTGAATATGGCAATGTGTAAAAGAAATTAACTGCGTGTGTTGCAAAACATCTGTTACGATGTGTATCGTTGTAAATTTACCTAATTTTTGGCTTTTTAACCATTCCAGTATGTACTAGACCCGGATAAATAGTAGTGAATTTGATGTCTGATTTTTCATTACTGAATGCACGTAATTCCTCAGACACTGCTTCCATAAATGCTGCGATACATATATCAATATGTTATAAATGTATTCTTTATAATTATACGTACCTATATTTTTACGCTATTAGTGTGTTGTTAAAATTATGTGTAATATATATGATGTAATTATACATATATATATTATAGTAAAAGCGTGAAATTCAGTAAATGTATACACTTACAAGAGCTCTCATTTATAAGTATGAGTGTAGTGAGATAGAGATGTGGATCGAGGGGCTGAGCTCCCACCCCCCAAAACTAATTTAATTCAACCTAATTTGTATCATTGTCATAATAATATTGCTTATTAAAGATATAAATTTGAAACATAAAATTTAGTAAATGCGTATATACATTGACTAGCAACTGCATACATTAACTAGTAAATGTATACATTTACTGTTTTCACACTTTTACTATGACATATATACATATATACGTATAACTATCTCATTTATTTATTACAAGAGCGTGTGCTTGAAAAAAACGTGAAAACGACACGTTTTGAAATATATGTTTATATGAACTTTTTTTGCTCATTTCGATGAGTAGAATACACGCCTGAAGTAGCAGCCGACATAAATAGTTAATTTGTGTATATGTATATGTGTACACGCGCGTATATATTTTAATTTAATTAATATATTCATCTTTAATCACATGATTTATTATACTCGTTCATATAATATTTCATTATTTATATAATATTATAATCGTTAAATAAGGGATGAATTACCTTTAACTGCGGATTTTGAAGGGCAGTAACCCGTCCCATAAGGAGCGCCAATAAGTCCTGCTACTGACGAAAGTGCCACAATATGACCGTGATTTTTTTCGATCATACTTGGTAAGAATGCTTTCAATGTCTGAAAGCAATATCTCTTTGTGAACAGTGGTTTGAGAACTTAATTATCTGTATACTCGTCCAAATCGTACGGTACGTTCCGATTACGAGCAACAAGCTTCAGAGAGAGATACAATACTTACCCAAAAATGCGCTGTCTCATTGACGTTTATGACCCGTTCAATTTCATCGAGACTGTGATTCAGGAATGATTTAATAATCCTTATGCCGGCGTTGTTGACCAAGATAGTAACGTCACCTACTTCTTTCTTTACTTTCTCGGCTACCCGGAAGACTTCTTCCCTATCTGCTACATTACATCTGTAAAATGCGACCAAATTTTAATTAGTACTGATAATTTAACAGGCGTTTACACATATTCATACACGTGTAAATTTTATCGGAGTAGCTTTTTCGCTCCATCGAGTCTTGTAAAAAAATCGCTGCAATTTACCGATACGCGTATACAGCGTCTCTTCCCATTCTTTTAATCTCGTTCATTGTTTCGTTGTTGCTTTCTTCATTAATGTCCCAGCATATCACTGTTGCTCCTAACGATGCATAGCCAATCGCTAATTCCTTTCCGATACCGTGACCTGCACCTGTTATCTGTGATATATATAATATATAAAATATAATTTAAATTATAATTATACACGGAGAGAATTTTCTCTTAAAATTTACCCTAAAATCATGGTAGTTATGAGACAACATGTACCACCAAAAATTTTATGCGAGCTGTTCTGATTAATATCCACCATAATAAAAAATATTAATATCTATTACATTAAAATATAAAACATGTTTGATTAATTTTACTAAAATATATCTAGGAAATTTCAATAATTTTTCAAAATTTACCAATCTGCTTGGTAATTTTTATTACATTGTTTGTAAAACGTCTTTTGTAAATTTTAAAAATTCCTTAGTTGTCAAGTTGTCCCAAGGTTATAGTGAATTTAAGGGTAAAATCCATATTAAAAATTTCATACGCACCAAAACAATTTCGCCAGCTACGCTCTTTTTCTTCGTTGGAACGATTAATCTGTATACGTCTTCACAAATATCATATACAACTTTCAAAATAAGAAATAATATCTCTGCTAGAAGAAGCAACATATTGTATGTTTTTCTCATGATTGTCTGAAAAAGAAAATTTTTTAATAAGAATTTTTAGTATCGGTTGATATAAAAATGTGTGTTAATAACATTAATTTTTTTTTATCGCATGATATATTTTCAATTATATGCTTGTAGTTATGTAATTATGTATTTGGAATTTATTTTAATTATTGAAAGAATTATTACAAGTACAAAAGGAATAGAATTTGTTTTGTATACCTGATCGTCGTTACTGTTCATAATGCGATGTTAAATCTCTTTTCAATCTCTAGCTGTTTCTCTGACGAAGAGTCAACGGTAACTGTCTAAAACAAACAAAAAATATTGCCAGCCCAAATTTTGAACATGAGGTCTCGCTATTAGGATCCTGGGATATAAAAAAAACCTAAGCAGTGAGACGTAAGCGGTAAGCAATTAACCAATAGTTATCTTGTGTTTTCGAGAATTGTTAACTGGGATTAGTCAATTTGCTTACTGCTTAAGTTTTTTATGTACCATGGCCCCTAGAACTTAAACAGTACATAAAGTATACCTGAGAAACATTGGGGTAGAACATTTATTTTAGAGACATAAATTGTGTTTTAAGAGAGTGTTAGGTAGAACGTTTAATTTGAAGACATTTCCGTATATACTCTAATTGTATAATTTAAGAACAGATATATACTGACTGTATAATTTGAGGACAGTCTCCAATCAATGCCTTAGTTCAAAGTCTGTAATAACTATAAAATATAAATTTGTGTTTGTGCTGAAAAAATAACATTCGAGAGTGAAATAAATGTGACGTATTTTTAATAAAACAAAAAAATGTATTTTTTAAATTTCTATTTACATGCATATATTCATTAATTCTCATTATTAAACAAATTGATTAAACCAACATTATTATTTAAAGTTATGTGAACATATGCATATAAAATAGAAACTTAAAAAATATATTTTTTGTTATTAGAAATATGTCACATTTATTTTACTGTAGAACGTTATACTTTTAGTACAAACACAAATCTATATTTTATAGTCATTGTATACTTTGAGATTTTTCGAACAAAGGCATTGATCAGAGACTGTTCTCAAATTATAATACAGTCAGTATATACTTGTCCTTAAATTATTCAATCTATATACACGGAAATGTTCTCAAATTAAACATTCTACTTAAAACTCTTAAAACATATGTCTCAAAAATAAATGTTTTATTCCAATGCTTTTCAGATATATTATATATTTATATATATAGTTTATATAGTACAAATTCTATTTCCTTTTGTTAAACGAATTGTTTAAGCCCAAGCTCCGATTTAGTTGAAACTTTGTGAATAGGTTCCTTTTAGATAAAAAAGACATATTCCAAAAGGATTTTTTGGGGCTCCAAAGTTTAGCAACTTTTTTCCTCAGGGGGGGCGGAACCTACTGCCTTCACGCATACACTTTTCACGCGAACCGAGGTTTACCCCCACCCCCCTGCTTTCGGGTGAGGTGCGGTAACCCCTCCCCCGCTTACGTGTGTAGGTACTGTTTACATACACACAATTGAAATATTATTTAAAAATGCATATTAACTTTCCACACATGAAAAGTTCACGCATACACTTTTCACGCGAACCGAGGTTCACCCCCACCTTTCCCCTGCTTTCGGGGGAGGTGCGGTAGCCCTTCCTTCGCTTACGTATGTACTGTTTCTCTCTCTCTCTCTCTCTCTCTCTCTCTCTCTCGATTCACATTATCTCGATTTCTGAGACCTGGCTTCACTCACACATTTCTGATGATCTAGTGCGTATCTCTGGTTATTATTTGTTGCGTGTAGACAGAGAGGGCAGGGAGGGAGGTGGTGTTGCTTGTTACGTGCATGAATCATTGCGGGCGCGCGTTCTGGCGTCGTCGCCTTCCGCTTTCTTGAATGCTCCCGAATATCTCATTCTCGACATCCGTTATGGCACGCGCGAGCCTCTCCTATTTACCACCATGTACCGCAGACCTAAAGGCAAAAATTTCAGTAACTACATTGACGTGCTTACTACATTTACACATAATTATAAGAACATCATTATTACGGGTGATTTGAATTGTAACCTTCTCGCATCATCATACGAATCTAATCACCTTAGAGGCATTGTCTCACAGTTGTCGCTTAATATCGTTGAATCGCGGTCAACTTTTCACACCGGCTCCTCAGACTCATGGTTAGACGTTTTCATAGTTGACAACTTGGACAAAGTTTTATCTTTTCGAAAGTCTGACGCTCCTTTTATCAATGGTCACGATCTCATTGAGTTATCCTATTCATTCAAGGTTCCGTCCTTCACTAATCGCACCTTAGTTCGTCGCTGCTACAAGAGATTTGACGAGGAAGCGTTTGTTCAGACTCTTACTTCTAAGCTCTCTACATCTTTCCCGTTTGATTTTGGTCTGACGAGCCCGGGTGAGTCGGATATTGATAACATCCTGAGCACTATTAATGGCGATTTTACTGCTAGCCTTGATCTGCATGCTCCTGTTAATTCTTTTCGTGTGACTCGTCCGTCGGCGCCTTGGCTTACCGATGACCTCTCGGACCGAATTCGGCATCGCAACGGTCTCTTTAATGCCGCGCGCAAATCAGGCAACATTCTCGACTTTCACATTTACAGGCTTTACAGGAATTGTCTCACGCTTGATTTAAGGCGAGCCAGAGAGAAGTTCTATATGAATAGATTGAGCACCGCTTCTGATCCGTCCAAGATTTGGCGTGAACTTGCCAACCTTGGTTTAGTTGAATCGCCTCTTTCCTCACCCCTTGTCTTTTTTTCACGTGATCTCTTGAACACCCATTATTCCTCTGTCTCAAATCGTTATCCTTCCTGTTCACAATCTCAATTCTCCAACATTATTTCATCCACTATGCCTGACGAACCACTTTTCAGTTTCACTGAAATATCCCACGATAACCTTCGCTCCTTGATGGTTTCTTCACCTTCTGTTTCCTTCGCCTCAGGTTACGATCAATTACCTCTGTTTCCTATTGCCTTGGCCTTTCCTCATATTAGTAACCTTTTGACCTCTTTTTTCAACTGCTGTCTCAATCTGGGTTATTTCCCATCTCTCTGGAAACGTGCTATACTGCGTCCTCTCTCTAAAGTTAGATCACCTACCTCTCCCTCTGAAACGAGACCTATTGCCAACTTGTGTGAACTTTCCAAGCTGTTTGAAAAAATCCTTCACCGCCAAATCGTTGATTTTATCAATTTGCACCATATTCTCGACGACCGTCAATCTGGTTATCGCAAGGGTTATTCTACCCAGTCTGCCCTTCTTAGACTATCTCACGATATTAAGAGTGGCGTTGATGCAGGTGAGGTATTGATCCTTGTCCTCTTTGACTTCAGCAAGGCTTTTGATACTGTCTCTCATCCTTTGCTTCTGTCTAAACTGAGGAAACTAGGGTTTTCTGATCTTGCCCTCAAATTAATTTTTTCGTACCTCACTGGTCGCTCTCAAGCGGTCGTTGATCTGGTTGGTGAATTCTCCGAGTGGCTATCCATCACCTCTGGCGTGCCTCAGGGATCAGTATTGGGACCGCTCCTCTTTTCCCTTTTCATTAATGACATTGGTGCGTTTCTTAGATTTACCCAACGTTTGATTTTTGCTGACGACACTCAGATTTACCGTAAGTGTCTCTTTAGTCAGTTAAATGTTGCTTTGCAGTTGGTGGCCCATGATGTCGGAGTCATCTCTGAATATGCGACCACAAATGGATTGTCTCTCAATCTTAAGAAATCCAAAGTATTAATATTCGGTAGCAAGCGTTACGTCGACCAAATTGATCTACACGATTTACCTCTCATCTCTGTCAGTGGTACCTCTATTCCGTTTGTCTCTCAGGCTCGGAATCTGGGTGTCATTATGAGCTCCGATCTATCTTGGAATGGCCACGTCGCTCATATTTCTAAGCGGGTACACTTCACGCTGCACAAGCTTAAGTTTCACAAAAACTCCTTATCAGTACAATTGCGTGTAAAACTTGTGTCTGCATTGATTTGGCCTCTGTTAGATTACTGCTCTCTTGTTTATAACGATGTTACTGATGAGCTTAACACAAAACTGCAGAGGCTTATCAATTGTACGATTCGGTTTATCTTTAATTTGAGTCGAAACGAACATATCACTCCTTACCGTCACCAATTAGGGTGGCTGTCTGTTAGAAATCGACGTCTCTATTTCCTTGGCATCGAAATGTTCAAGATACATTATGGTATGTCTCCTAGCTACCTCTCGGAGATCTTTGTCAGAGCCGAACTCTCGATTAGACGATCGTCACGGCTGGCACTGCCTAGTACTTTCCAAATTCCCATTCACAAAACTGAGACTTACCACCAGTCCTTTCACCTAGCGGGTATTTACTTATAGAATTCGCTTCCTACCGAGGTGGTGTCGTCTTTGTCTCTAAATGAATTTAAGCAGAAGCTCAATAGCTATCTATTTGCACTTGAGCTCGGTTCTGGTTGAGGTTCTACCTTGGGCCTATCTAATGTTTATGTATGATGCAGCGCTGGTGCGTGATAGGTGTAAGTACATCTAGTCTAAACCTTCCTAGTCACTGTACATTAATCGTCGCTATATTAACGTCTTAACTAGTTTTAAGTATCAATGTCATTTTTCTGCGATTGTTGTTGGAGAGAGAGCACGACCGAATTCTGTTGATTTTTTTTTCTTTTTTCTTCAGCATTATTTCAGTTAGTAATACTGTCAACAAAATTTGGTTCTGAAGCGTTTGCTGAGGTGGAAACAACATTATTACTTTTTGCAATATAATCATTATTATCTTCATTGTTTCCCCTTTTGCTCACTGCTTTATTATAATTATCTCATCTGTACTGTATCTTTTTAGTTATTACTTTTTCCAATTTTTGTTTTTACTTTACTCTTGTTTACTTCATGTATATCATTGTATTTTTCATCATTTGCCTAAAGTCTTGACTATGGCATAATAAACAAACTCAAACTCAAACTCAAACTCAAACTCAACTCCTTCTCTCTCTCCTTCTCTCTCTCTCTCTCTCTCTCTCTCTCTCTCTCTCTCTCTTCTCTCTCTCTCTCTCTGACTGCTAATTCTGTGTATATTATTATACTATGTGATAGATTATATAAATTGATATCTCGAAAACTATGTATCGTAGTTTACATTGTTTCTGATTTTCTGAAGTTTCGCCAATGATGTTTATGTTATGACTTTGACGGGTATGACTTTATGGTTGTTTACATTACTTGAGAGCTGTTTTGGTTTGTTTCGCGTAGAGGCAGCAAGTTAAAAATGTTAAAAAAGTTGCTAAACTTTGGAGTCGCAAAAAATCCTTTTGGTATATGTCTTTTTTATTTAAAAGGAACCTGTTCACAAAGTTTCACCTAAATCTGAGGACGGACGTTTTCGGAAGTTTCGCCAAATATAATCTTAAACAATATTATATGGCCATATATGAGAGTATATAATTATATATGGCCATATCTATATATATAAGTCACGTGTGTCTGTCTGTCTGTACGCGAACTACTCATTCGTTAATGGACCAAATTTTACCAAAAGTATATGAAATAGGGGTAGAATTTTCCGGGGATGAAAATGTCGCGGCTTTTTTTTTTTACCGATCTTTTTGGAAACTGGTTCCGAAATTTTATCAAGAGACACGGTAGTGTCTCGCGCCAAGTACACGCGGAGCGAGACCGACCGTGACTCTTTTACGCGACGCGACGGGTTGCGAGTACCCGAGATGTTGAGATCTCGATAACGAGTGAACGGATCAAGTTCTAAGTAGGCTTGATCGATAGCTTGGGGTCCAATTAGGGGGGGGTTCTCTCATAATATTCCGCTACGTGCCCTACGAGCGGAGATATTGCGACGCAAAGTCCAAATGTGAAAATTTATTTTTAAGATACTTCCTACTTCTACGTCGACCGCTCTCATCTCAATATTATTATGATTATCAGAGAAACGTCACTTTCACTTTTTCGACACTGGCGGCTAGCGGCGTTAGTATCGCAGTGCAGTGCAGTGTAGACAGTGCGTTCGTTTAGCGCGCTGTCAGTCAGTGTCAGTCAGTTCCTATTCATCAGTTAACCTATCTCGATCGATCGAGAGACACGGTAGTACGCGCGGAGCGAGACCGACCGTGTGACTCTTTATTACGCGTTGCGAGGTAAGGTGCGACAACGCGCGCATACGCGCGTACGCGAAACGGCAGTAACACCGTAATAATCGTGCCGGCGATATACTGAATTGAATTGCTTCGTGCTTATCTGGAGATTTCGTATCCCTACATCGTGTTACCATCGCTGCCGGAAAAGAAGGTTCTCTACGCTTGGCAGAAAGTGACGACTGACACGTTCGATCCCGACTTCGTTGATCGCAGAAGAGCTGAACTCGAGGTACGTTTCCGATTTGCAATTATAAAAGTATCGTGCGATGAATGTTGTACGAAATTATAACCTCAAATGAAGTTGTGCACGTTGCTGAAAGATATATATATATATATATATATATATATATATATTGATATATAGGCTACGGTCAACGTGATACAAATGCTCTGGAGCGTTCTTCTTCTCCTTCTTTCTTCATTGAAAGAAAAGAGAAGAGGAATGCTTCGAAGCATTTGTAGTGTCACGTTGACCGTAGCCATAATATCATATTAATACATTATTTTATTTTTAGACGTAGCTGTTGATGAAAGAGAATTAGATGGTGACTTAATTTTGGGAGATATAGGTCAAGGATTGCCATTTAAGCTGGTATTATTGGAACCACGAGAGTCGCGTGGCAAACGGGAAAAGAAAACCGAGGACAGTAAACCAAGCAGCGGAAGAATATCCCTATTCGACTTTCTCGAGGATAAATTACCTGTACAACCTGAGAGCGTCGAAACAACTAATTTGTCTCAAAACAGCTACATACAAATTAATAAAAGTAATCAAGATCGTTTTGAATCAAGAGGATTTGATAATATATATATATATATATATATATATA